>NW_026634540.1:0-105979 GCF_024868665.1 Triplophysa rosa
TGTTTAACAGGTTTTAGCAATTAGTTAGGGCTTATCGGTCTTACTTTTCATATTTCAATGAGCCCAATCAACCTTTTTATATAACTGATTTAAAGAAGTTATGACCAGTCTTGAAGAAATTTCTAAGACTAGTCTAAGCAGTTTATGCAACCGGCCACAGATGATAAAAGAATTAACTTGTAGTAGATGTATAAACTGTAGTAAACACTTTAGTATACTTTAATATTTATTATAGGAATGTTCAAATATACTATTGTACACAACAATTTTTATGCAGTTTACTGTAGTAAATACTATAGTTTTAAAAAGATGATCACAGACGTATAAATCAACTCACTTTAATTGTCACATCTCCACGTGTGGAGAGTGAAAGTCTTGGGTGCGTACTCCATACAAAGTAGAATGCAGTTGGAGTAGCAGACAACTGTATGACAAACAACTGTATGACTTTACAGACGTAAAGCGGCAGTCTGCAAGTTCTTTTGAGTAAAAATGAGCTAAAACCAATTATTGAGAAAGTACATGAAAGAACGGTGTTTAAAACTGTGTCACTACCCTTGCTGGATTCACCACGGAAAGCTTGTAATAATGGTTTGTAATTTGCCCTGTCGGGTCGTCTTTCCCAGAGATCCTTATTTGGTGTCTTTCGTCTGTGCGTCATTGCGTCACATTCGTACACAGAACGAAGAGGATCCGGCTGCTAGCCAGCGTGTGGACGCGAGTGACAGGCGGTTTGTAGCGTGTACTCACAACTGCTGGGTAGGATTTCATACAACGTTTAGTATTATTTATGGCGGCGTTTAGTACTTTTACTTTTAAACGCCAAGCAGTGTTGACATCTGAGGATTCATCATTTGTGAAAAACAAGAAAGAACGAACTGAAGACGGTTTACAAAGAAACAGGGAATGTGATCGGACTCGTGCGAAAATTCATATTGGCAAGGCATTTCAAAGGTGGCGGGAACTCCGTGATCTGAAAGGATTGTAAACGGATGCAGACATCGCTTTATTTCTTCTGAACAGGTAAGACAAATTTTTTATATTTCAACAGATAACACAAAAACTGTAGCGCACTTGTTGTGTTAAAGAGCAGGTTTCATGAATCTCATAAAATTACCGGCATTTCAGTGTGTAACGTAGCTTTCCTTCAATTTTGACGATCTGCAAAGTTGTTAATCCAAAAAGTCCATGATAAATTAAGATATTGGCTTCCAAAGTAAAGAGTCGTCTCCGAACCGCCCAAACAAATCGTTAGGCTTTCGAATCTTTTGTGTAACATCGATACGTCACGTGTAACGCATCAGCACAATCCCCGCCTTCCCGTGAAACAGGAACACTCTGACCTGGGGCCTGTTTCAATAAGGAGGTTCAACCAACTCTAGGTTAAACCTTGAACTCAGTTGGTTTACTTAGAAATTAGAAACTTTGAGTTTTTGGTTTCAGAACAGCTGATTTGAGTTAGTTCAATTTACTCTGGGTAGGCTTACCCTGGGTTAAGCGCGTGCACCACGACTATAAAAAGCCATCATCAATGGAGTTCCGATATTACGGTTCACCATGGCAACGGCACCAAAAAAAGCAACATGGCGGCAGAAAGCACATGAGAGTGAGGCACACTTTCCGCTCGATTTACTGATGTCCTTTAAATGACTTAAGTTTAAATTAATACCAATAAACAAATAAATTAATCATTAAATGAATGAAACATGTAGGGCGTCAGACTCTTGTGCAAAGTTAGACTGATCGCCGGTTCGAACCCTGCTCTGAACAGATTTCACTTGGAATGGCTGCATGTCAAATTTACTTGTTTATTACCTTTATCGCTTCATTTCTGCATGTATGTCTGTATTTATTCATTTCTTTATTCATGCACTTTATTTATACACTTTATTAAGTCATTTCTCATCGTCCATAGAAAATTATGCTCTGATGTAAGACACGTACGGTGGCTGATGTTATTGATGTAAGGATGGATGAGATATATTTTGATATATCTAATTCACTGTAAAGAAAAACGGTACAGTTTTAATAAAAATGCACAGGGAAATGACAAATTCCACTCGGGTCCTAAATTGCTCTCCTGAAATCAAATGTACATTCCCAATGAATGAATGCAGCCTCTTCATGATCCTCTATAAAAGCACATCATGACACATAAGTCACTGAGATGGTCTCTGTGTGATCAAAATGTGTGCCATGAATGACTGTTATATGAATGAATGATGAATGAGGTACACCACTTGCGCTTTAAAAGGGGGAGGAGATGAAATAAACTCTGGGTTTACCAAAGAAAACCTGCTCCCGACCAGGTTAGGTTCACAGAGTAAGTTACTATGGTTACTGACTCTGAGTATAAGTGACCTCTCCTTTAGAAACGGGCTTGAGTTACCCCGCTTTCTCGGTTTGACATACCTCACATTCTGAAACGGAAAACCCAGAGTTTCCCTCATTTCAGGGTTAATATACTCAGAGTTTTCACTAAACCTCCTTTCTGAAACGGGCCCTGCCACACTAGTACTTCAGGTAGTTTGCGTATACAACATGTCGAGGGGACGCTGTGTTTTGTGCTGTGAACGCAAATGTACTTTGTTTTCGCTGCCAAAGGATGACGATGTGTAAGGATCAGTGGTTACATTTTTTTTCCACGATACCACTGCAGTACAATTCCAACCTTGTGTAATGTGCTCGTCATTTTACCGACGACTGCTTCTCAAATTTTGGCGAGTTCAACGCGGGATTTGCCAGCCGCTAGACCCTTAAAGATAAGTCAATACCAACTTTATTTGGACTAACAAGCGTCTCAGAACCACAAGCTGTAAGTATGATAAATACGTTATGTGTACATGTTAAATTGAGTGCTTACAATATACGTTAAAGTAATTGTGCTAATACGTGTTGTATATTTAGTACAGCTGTAGGTTTCCAGGTAAACAACGTATAAATTAACAGTGTTACAGTTTTAATAATCCAACTCTTACCTAATAATGTGGCGGTTATTGTAGACTGCTGTCGTTCTACATGTCGTAGTATTGTACAAACTGTATCCCTTTATCGTTTAGTCACGGTAGCACTTTGCTAACGTGTCTCACGTTATGGTTTTGTCAAGTGTGCAAAGTTTAGCTGTGGTCACGATCCCCTTCAAACAAAACGGTTTGCTTGTCATTATTTTAAAAACGGACTGCAGCACTATATCATTTTATTATGTAAAGGTGTGTGCATTATCTTTGGAAGCTCTCGCTAACTTGCTCAGTTACTCCTCTCTGCATAATCAAAGTAATGATCAACTTTTGGATAGAGCCGTTGTTGTTCTCCCACAACTATGACGAAAAAAGATCAACAGAAAACAATAGTCTGAATGGTGTATGAAGATAAGTTTATGAAGATAAAAACTTGTGATATGGTAATACTGATGCCATTTTTACACACAGCGTCTTTGTTTACAAAAACCTTCCTGAGATAAGAACTGTGGTAATGGGCGTTTCGTTTCTGACACGCAGTGTATGAAGAAAGACCAATCACAACTGATTGGGCCAGTTGGCCAATCGGAGCACACTGGACTCGCGGTAGGGAGGAGCTTAGAGAAGCGGAAAATTTGAACAGCTCGGAGGAATCGTTTAGGGATCTTTGAGAAAATGATAGATACTAAATGCTTATTTTAAGAAAATAGCACCGTTTTTTTTTTACCTTTGATGCATTTGAACATGTTGTTGGGGACTCTAATACGACATTAGGACACTTACAAAAACCTTTAAACCTGCTCTTTAATATAGACGGGTACAGTTTCATCGATTGTTATTTCTCTCTTTATGTTCATTATGATAAATGTAATTTAAGCCCTATTCGCCCGGGATTAGTATTATCTGGGGACCTCGTGTGATTTAGAAATGACCTCCCCACATCTGTATTTCATTAGCACGGACAAGTGAAGCCTGTGATTTTATTCAAATTTACGAACTTATATCCTGGATATGATGGCAAGGCTTTGCATATAGTATGTATAGTTGTATGGTGTACAATGATTTATGACCGTGCCTGTCAGCATTTGAGACCCGCGTTTGGGGATCTTCTGTCCGGTTCGCATTACGGGAGTTTCCATGAGAAATAACAAAATGACCCAGCACCCAAAATAATATCAAAACACCTCAACGCAGCCTCAATTTGCGCTATTTGTGTCTGTTTATGTTCTTATTTGTTTCGTGTTATATCATCTGCCATGTTATCTGTGTTTATTATGCGCTACTGATGTACAGTGAAGATTCTCACCGCTGCACTGTCACAGGCCACGACTCAAACCTCAGACTCATCCGCGCAGTTGAGCAGTGCCGAATCACAACTCACGTAAAGAAATATCTCCGCACATCACCTGCAGTAGCAATTACAAACTGAGATGGCAACAAAGAGGCCAATCCTACGGACTGCTGCTTTAAGTGACAGTATGTAGTGCAGACGAACAGTGCAAAGTAGGAGTGTAACGGTTCTCGGTAAAAAATTGAACCGCACGGTTCTCCACCAACGGTTCGGCACACGGTCCAACGCGCTTGGACCGCGGCTCATCTTAAATCTGACGACGCATTTATAATATGGTTCGTTAAAAATTATAATGTATAAAACAGACTGACAAAGTTCAGCTAATGTATGTTTGTCGATGGATACACATTTAATACCTACAACAAATCAAATAACATAGACAAATTTCAATAGGATTGACGTATGCTGTAATATGATCAGTCATTTATGCTGTCATCACCTGGGTGTTGTGAGCGTGTGAGTGCAGGTGAGACCTGAACAGCACATGTTGCTGTTTAAACTAAACTCATTCAAGCCTTGCCAATTTAAACATTTAAGTGCAAGATGATGCAGAAGAAAACTCGCTTGCGCGCTGTGAGAAGATCCGAAGCGCGCATATGGAAAGTCTCAGGCATGGCGCAAATATTGAGTTGTCTTTGAAGCGCTTAAACGGACAAATTCACACACGAAGTAGGTCAACATGCCCCTCTTGTCGAGTACCTTAACAAACATAGTAGGTTATGTCTTAAGTGAACGGACGAAACGGACGAAAAACAACGCAAGTGTACAGTATCGGTGTACTGGATCCGTTTCATTCCTCTTAAAGCGACAGCAGCATATTCCTGCTGTCTGTTAAAAGTCAAGGAAATCACTCACTGCTTGTGACTCAATAGCTTCTGTAACTTCAATTATGATTCGTCTTTATTTAATTTGTACATATGCAATGTTATGTTTTATTTGATTACTTTAATCCATTTCTACCTTAAAAGGTATATATATCTTATTTTATTTTCTGCTTTGCTCTGTTGTTTTATTGGTGCTGTTACTTGCAGCTTGATTATTTGTTCTTATTTTTATTTGTCAGTAGTCCCTTTTCCCTGATCATAGCACAAATCGAACCGAACCGAAACCGTGACCCTAAAACCGTGACACAGACCGAACCGTGAGTCATTTGAACCATTACACCCCTAGTGCAAAGTGTATGTAAATAGACAGACTGTACAAAAAAGACAATATACATTATACACAGTATATACACAAGATATGCACATTAGATGTTGAACATACACATTAAATATCCAGGTGTACACATGAACATGTATGTATAATACTAGTACAGATATAGGTATGCAAGTTTGGTAATGGATGGTTATTGCATTAGGTGCAATGCATGATGCATTATAGTCCATGAAACTGTAGTGCATGGTAAAAAGAAGTGTGAGCTTGTGGAGTGTATCAGTTTTTGATGTCGAGCAGTCCAATAGCCTGAGGAAAAAAGCTGTCCTTCAGCCGGTTTGTGCAGGACCGGATGCTCCGGTATCGTCTGCCCGAAGGCAGCAATTAGAGCAGCCTGTAATTCGGGTGGCTGGAATCACTGATGATCTTCCTGGTTTCCTCATACACCGCCTGGTGTAGATGTCCTGGAGAGAGGGAAGCTCATCTCCCACAACACAATGGGCAGTTCGCACAACTCTCTGGAGTACTTTGCGGTTGCCGGCGGTGTTGTTTCCATACCAGGCGTTAATGCAGCCAGTTAGAATGCTCTCAACTGTGCCGGTATAAAAGATTCTGAGGATTTTTTGGCTCATCCCAATTCCCAAACTTCCTCAGGCGCCTGAGAAAAAAGAGGGGCTGGTGTGCCTTCTTTAGCACTGAATCAGTGTGAACAGTCCATGTGAGATCGTCAGTGATGTTAACCCCAAGGAACTTGAAACTGTTTACCCACTCCACAGGTGTCCCGTTGATGGTGATGGAGCTGTGTTCCTTGTCCTGCCTCCTGAAATCCACCACCAGCTCCTTGGTTTTGTTACTTGTGCTACAACTGTATGGCCTGTGCTACAAAACTTTAAAACTGTAGCACCGGTGCTATGTGCAAAAATGTTAACGTACAGCCCTGTCGCCATACATTTTTTTCTCATTTCAGAAGTCATTACACTTGGGTATACGTCACAATACGGGAAAAAAAGACAATTGCTACTTCTGTTTAATGCCGACTTCAAGAAAGGTTTTATTAGGTCCAATTACCCTGTTGAAAAAAAACAGCATATGCTGGGTTAGGTATGTTTTGATGCTGGTTTGAACAGCTTAAACCAGCTAAGGACCAGCACATGACCAGTTTAAACCAGCACAAACAAGCAAACCAGCATCAAAGCATACCAAACCAGCATATGCATTATTTGACCAAGCATAAATAATAAGAACATTAGTAGTCTATTGCTTACAGCACTGATCATTTTAGGTTTATTATAGATGACGTAGGCTAAACTCTTATAGATATTGTTGTTAATATTATTTTTCTGTAAAGTCACCGTTCAGCAGGGGCGTGTCTAAAGGATGACATGGAGTGGTGTCTAATTTAATTGTCCCTCCCCTGCAAACAAAAGTCATGGTCAATGTATCAATGCCATTGAAAGAAAAAGTTCTTACTGCACTGTTGTTTCTTCAAGAGTTTGGTTATTAGGCCAAACCCACCGGCCCTCAGTGTCCAGATCATTAAGACCGATCCAGTGAGTCTCTTTCATTTTAGACACCAGGAAACCCTAAAGCTGAAAAATTATTTGTATTGCAGTTATTCAAACATTTATGTTTTTCACCTGTACAGCTCTGGTGTTGATGGTGACCAGATTAACTTTTAATGTTTCACATGACTTAAGACTCTTAAACTATCCCTTTAAACCTCTTTGACCTCGAACCACAGTTCATTAGTTCTTATTCTTAGACAAATGCATAATTAAAATATTTTGTTATTTTTATTTTATCTTGTATTTTTAATATTAAACAGGACAGTAGAGGAGAATAGGGGGTGAGGGATGGAGGGATGGGATGACTTGTTTCCTAAACTTAAATTAAGCTAAAAAGCCCCTTCCCCAAAGGATATCAGTCTGTGATGGTTGACGATTGGTTCTTTTTACCAGAAGGCGAGATTTTCTTTGCTAGAGTGGCCATATTGAGCGTTGCATTCCCTCCCATTTATAGTAATGACAGTTACGCATCATTCTATTATCTCTCTTATGAGCGCCTTTTTGTGCATTCTAGAGAATCCAAGCTCCAAAGATAATAGATGTGGCACCATATAAGGCCAATGAAAAGAAAGAGAAGATCAATTCACTTCAACTGACAAGTCGTTGTAGAAAAATACATGGTTCTTTATTTAAAAAAAGTAATTAATAATGAAATCATTTAAAACATCAACCTTGGGCAGAGTCAGCCAGCAGGGGCAGCCACTTTTGCATAGCCAGATATCAATTTCAACAGAGCTACTTAAACAGGGGCTAACTTCACTGCATTCCCTACAATCACAGCAAACTCAAACCCATAAGCACCCAGTAAACACAATGTTGAGTGATACCCATTCAAAATCAATATATCACACAAATAGGCACACAAAACCTGTAGGTGCTCTATAATTCTCTGTCTCCACCAAATGAGGTGTGAAGCTACCCCAGCAGCCTAACCAGATGTAAAGAAACCCAAGAGAATCGATGTATTTATAAAACAAACAAACAAAGAAGAAAACAAAAAAAAGTGTTTAAACACAAATTCCACTAATTTGCCGTTCTCCACTTTGGAGGTAGGGAAGGGTTCTGAGCACCACCTGTCCCCAATCGCCCCAACAAATGGTAATAAACTTTGTCCACTGTCTGTCTTGGTTTTGTCTGCTGGTGCAGAATTTCCGAATGCTCTACATGTTCTACCAGTCAGTGGTAGCCAGTTTCCTCTTTTATGCTGTGGTGTGCTGAGGCACTGGTGTGAAAGTGGTTGATGTCTATAGACTGAACAAACTCATCAAGAAGGCAAGGTCTGTCATTGGAGAGGATCTGGTTCCGCTGGAGGTGGTTGCTGAAACAAGAATGATGTCCAAACTTTCGACCATCATGGACAACACCTCTCACCCTCTTCATAACACGCTTGTTGAGTTGAGGAGTCATTTCAGCTGCAGAATGATTCCACCCCGGCGCAACAGTGAACGCTATCGAAGGTCTTTTGTGCCTTCAGCAATAAAGCAGTTTAACACATCCCTCAAAAGCAGAGGTACCATTGACCTTCTGCTGGACTGGTGGGCCACACCTCATTCACATTACACCTGTGAATAAAAACACACACTTTTTCTTTTTTACCTCAACTGTATGTATACTGTGTATATCCTGTGCATTTATGTATACCCGGTGTGGATTGTAGGGATGGGCAAAAGTACTCGAGTACTCAGACGCGACAGCGACGATCCATGATGAAAATGATGATCGTTTGGGACTATAAATACATTTTTTTATTATGTTCTTTCTTTCTGATGCTGGCATTTCAGGTGGTACCAGAGATTTGATTGTTGCGTTGCGAGAGTTTGCAGTCCAGAGTCCGGAGCACAAAAGGGCATATTGAAAGCGCACAGCGATGCCTGGTTTCACTTTGATAAACCTGACGAAAATACAGTCAAGTGCAAAATGTGCATACAAAACAAATCTACAAGTTTGATATGGAGGAATTTCATGATATGTCTTTACGTTTCTGATCATTATTCATCATGTATTGATGTTTGGTAGTGTTTATGAAATCTAGGCAATTTTCCGGCCCCGTTACTATGACTACAATCTTGTATGCTGATACAGCACAGTGAGCAGACGAGAGAAGGAGGTGAAGAAGGGGAAACAGGTCATGATGACCGTGACATAATTGTGGTGGATGAGAGAAGGATATATAATTTTTTTAAGGAAGATTGATTTATACCATTAGAAATGGATCTTGTGGCTTGAGGGGGGCAGACGAAAGGGAATGGGCCAAAAAATATATCTATCATCACCTTTATCAATAAATAATGAAAACAAATGCCACTGTTGTTTGATTGAAGTTGTTTATATATAGGGTGTGAATCCTGTTGTTAACAACAATCCTCAGCATATACTGTACTACAGTGGTGTGAAAAAGTTTTTTTTGCATATTTGTCATGCTTAAATGATTCAGATCATCAAACAAATTTTTATATTACTCAAAGAAAACCAGAGTAAATACAAAATGCAGTTTTTAAATGATGGTTTTATTTATTAAGGGAAAAAACAATCCAAACATTTCTGACCCTATGTGAAAAAGTAATTTCCCCCTTGGTAAATCATGAATTAACTGTGATGAATTGAATAGCTGAGTTAAATTTCACTAGCCACACTCAAGCCTAATTACTCCAGACCTGTTGAATCAAGAAATCACTTAAGTAGAACCTGTCTGACAAACTGAAGTAGTCTAAAAGATCTCAAATAGAAACACATCATGCCGCGATTTAAAGAAATTCAAGAACAGATGAGAAACAAAGTCATTGAAATGTTTTAGTCTAGAAAGGGTTACAAAGCCATTTCTAAGGCTTTGGGACTCCAGCGAACCACAGTGAGAGCCACAAATGGAGAAAGCATGGAACAGTGGTAAACCGTCCCAGGAGTGGCCGGCCTACCAAAATTACTCCAAGAGTGATGAGGAGAAAGTTGATCTTGCAATTCAAAAAATCTCTCAGACAAAACAATTTTCTTTGTGTAATATTAAAATTTGTTTGATGATCTGGATCATTTAAGCATGACAAAAAATGCTTAAAAACAAAAAATCAGGAAGGGGGCAAATACTTTTTCACACCACTGTTATGTGAGAGAATGAGTGTTAACATGAAAGATGTATAACTTCCTGTTTTTTTATTAATATGCTAACTGTGTTAAAGTGCTAATAATTTTTTCTGTGACTTCCTTATTAAACACTTTAACAATCATCTTAGAGGGCAAGTGTTCTATCAGATTAACGAAATGGACACAGTTTATGAAAATTCAGCTTACATCCAGTCAAAAGCTGATCCAAGCCGCAGATCTTCTCAATACAAGGGTAAGATTGACAATCATCAGAATGAACAAACTGCTCTTTTCTGTTTCACATTGAATTAGAGATGTCTCTGCAGATTTCACAGGGAATATACACTTAAAAATGCTGGGTTATTTTAATCCCGCCATTGGGTTAATGGTTAAACCCAGCAAATGGTTTACTGTATATTTGGACTCAACGATGAGTTGAAACAACCCAGCATGGGTTAATTACAACCCGACGGTTGAGTTTGTCCCTTTTTGACCCAATGCTGGATTGTTTGTGGTCACTCCAGACCCTAAGTTGGTGCTTCTGCCCACTCATTTTCTACAGGGTTCAGGTCTGGAAAGTGGGATGGTCATGGCATAAGCTTGGTTTTTTGCTCAGTAACACATTTTTGTTTTGATTTTGATGTTTGTTTTTAGATCATTGTCCTTTTGGAAGATCCAAACTCAGTCCATTATGTGACTCCTAGCAGGGACATAGCATAGCATTATTAATGCTGTAACTGAATGATTATATTTGTTATTGACAGATAAGAGTGCTTATGAAAGAGATGCCAGTTTTGCTAAAAGGACTAAAATTCTTCTGATAGTTCTTGCTGTTTCTCTTGGTTTTGCTCTGGGTGTCATCTGCGGTCTGAGTTTAATGTGTGAGTATCTCATACTACATGTGTGTTTTACGATTGGAATAAAAGCAATTTGGGGTTTCTTATGAAGAAATAGTTCACTGATTACTTGTTTTTTTTACTTTGTATTTAATAATTTCATTTAACAGATTTTTTAATTATAGTACTGCAATCTTATTCTTTTCTGTTAGTTCTGAATTATTTTATGCCATGTGCATTAACTGTTTGTTTGTTTATTTGTTTGATTTTTAGATGCTGGTAAATTCAGCTCATGTGACATTCAGCAGTACAATGTTTCAACACAAACAGATCTAGTGCAGCAGAGTAAGCAAATATATTTCATTCAAAGAGTAAAGGGAAACGATCTTTACCAATAATAGAAGCTCAAACTACCTGCCTTTATTTTTCTTGCTAGTGTCTTGTACATCAGAGACTGAGATGGACCTTTTAGACAAATACCACAAAGTTAGAGGGTGTCTGGCCTCCTGCACTGGTGAGTGAATTATTTTTGTTATAAGACTCTTCTCACAGACTTCCATCAGTGTTTTTTGCTCAGCTTGTTTTAATTCCCTGTTGTTCTGTAAGGCCATGTTCACACTTGACTTCTTTTTTGAAGCTGCTAGCATCTGTTTTACATTATACTCCTATGGAGTAAACCGTGTTTTCAAAAAAGTCCTAAGCACTTTTTTAAACGCCAGCACCGGCGTCTTTTTCTGCAGCTCAGAGCGTCTTTGGAGGTTGAAAAAAGTTAAACTTTTCTGAAAGAAACGCCCTACCGTACGTCAAGCACCTTTTTCACAGCTAACCAATGACAGATACCTGTCGTTTCCATAACAACATGCGAGGAACGTGATTGGTCGAGAAGGCTCAAGCTCGAAAAAATACAATGGCGGCCGAAACGCCCGTTGGAGCATAGTTATGTTTAAATATAAGTTTAATTTTCACTCTCAATAAGTTCTGATTGCATTTCTAGCGAGAAATTAGTATTGTAGTTTTTAAATATGTGATTAGTTATTGCAAAGATGCTCTCTGTTTATAATTCAAATAGACGTTAAGCTGCCTTCGTGCACAAATGCTATCTTTGAACAATGACGGCTGCTATTTGTAACCATGTTTTTTTTTTTTACTAAAAAAGCACCATTGTCAACTTTTTCTCTTAAAAAAATAAGTCAAATGTGAACATGGCCTAATGCTTCAAACTCTTTTGATGCCTAACTGTGCGTTCAGACCGCCGCCGTCGAGAGCGTCAAAAATCGCTCTGGCCGCCCTGCCAACAACGCTGTAGAAAGATTCGTGGACGCTCTTGCGCTCTGACGTAGACCAAAGTTTACAGGGCTGCGTTCTCTGGAATCCTCTTAAGCGTTGGACTTCTACGTTCCGATTGGTTGCCGCCGAACCGCATCATAGCTCATGACCATAAAGTTGACCTGATTTCAACTCTCCTTGACGCCCTCAACGGTCAAGACGCGCCTCGCCGCTGCTCGCTGCCGGCTCACATTGAAAATGAATAGGCTTGTTCGACTTGATGAGGCTGTCATGGTCGACAAAGCTGAGAGAGACCCAAATGCGGGAAAAGGCTTTATTAGAAAAAGCAACAGTCAATAATCCAAAACAACCAAGAGAGGCACAGCCGCGGGAAGCAGAGAGATACACCACCGGAATGGGAGAGGCCTCCGCTGAGCGTTGAGAATCCCCCGCCCGGGGTAAGGGGTCGGTAATTGGGATTCGAGGGATTACCTCGAACCAACTCTCAGGAGGAGAGAGAAGTGGTAGCTCGTGACGAAGATGACGCCCCTGATGCAACTGTTGCCAAGTCTGGTGAGGAGCGAGGCCGACGGCCAGGACGCCAACGGACACTGCGTAGACAGAGAGCAGACCTGGGACGTGATGGGAGAGAGGTGAGAACAAACTGGAAACGCTAAGGAATTACAGAGTCAAGAGAAGCACGTTCGTGAAGACCAAATGACTGAGGAGCTAGGACTAAGGCTAAGACTAGGACTGTGGCAAGGCTAAGGCTAAGGTTAAGGCTAAGGCTAAGGCTAAGGCTAAGGAATCCAAGAGGATATTTATTTGCTATAGGTGAGCCGCAGCAGCACCTAGGTCAGTCTGTAGTGGAAAACACACAACGGTCAGACACAAGACAAGAGACACCAAGGGATTATAAAGGAAACCTAGATGGGCTGTAATAGTAAACAGGTGTGGGACAATTGCGGGAACAAGCGGGCTTAATGAGGGAAGTGAAACAGGGGTGTGAGAGCTGAGTGGAAAAACACCAGTGCAAGGAAAACCCTAACGGAGACACGAGGGCGGGAACAGTGACGCAGACTCCGAGCACGCGATCAGCCGTGAGAAGACAGCTACCACATGCTCGACAAAACAAGACCGTTCCCGTGCAGACAATTACCCCGACCCGACCTGGGTCGTGACAGAGGCGCTGCAAGATCCGACAGGCGGATGTCATCAAAGTACCGCGAGAGCCATTCGAAAAACCATAAAATGTTTGGTTTCGAATCGCTCTCGCGGTACTTTGATGTCATCCGCCTGTCGGATCTTGCGGCGCCTCATCAAGTCGAACAAGCCTAAGGTTTCCTGGCCACTTTGACACTCTCGACAGCGGCGGTCTGAACGCGCAGTTAGTTGAGATCAAGAGGCTATGCTGTATTGTGAATATAATGCTCTGGTTCATGAAACTTTAGAACCAGGATGATCATGTCTAGTCTTCTACAAGCACATGAAACTCTTTTGCTTTTAGCTTTTAGCTCATTTCAGCTGATGACAAATCATACTTATTTTGCTTTATTTTATTTCTTTAAGAATTTGTTTTCTGTGAGACTAAAAAGCTGTAAATCTTTAATAACAATTGATATACACACTTTTTAGGATTTTTGTCAAAGCTGATCTTCTCGATAGCTAGATTCATGATGTTCACGATGTTCTGCTTTAGAATTCGTCTCTCTCTCTTGTAAACCCTGTGAGGACGGCTGGACAGCACACGGTGGAAAGTGTTATTTCTTCTCCTCTGAAAAACAGACATGGTTTAAGAGTCTTAATTCATGTGAAACATTAAAAGCTCATCTGGTCACCATCAACACCAGAGCTGTACAGGTGAGTCTGACAAAACAGAAAGGGCTTTATAATGCTAAAAACATTAATGTTTGAATAACTGCAATACAATGTTCAACTTTAGGGTTTCCTGGTGTCTAAAATTAAAGAGACTCACTGGATCGGTCTTAATGATCTGGACACTGAGGGCCGGTGGGTTTGGCCTAATAACCAAACTCTTGAAGAGACAACAGTGCAGTAAGAATTCTCTGCTTTCTGCCTTAAACGGATAGTACACCCAAAAATAAAAATTCTGTCACGAATTACTCACTCTCTAGTTGTTCCAAACCTGTATGCACTTACTTGTACAGAGAAAGATATTTGGAAGAATCAGGGGCGATTCTATGTTTTCAATATTAGGGGGGCTCAGCCTCCAATGATGATATAGCCACTCTCTGAGCACCACACTCTATACATTACGAAAATAAATAATTAAGAAAGAATATGCTGAATAAAGACAAGTTATTGTTATAAAAATAAATATCACATTAACCGAGCAATCTGCAACATTTATAATTCAAAGTGACAACAACAGCCTCAAATCCATATAATAAATGTCACAATCAACTGCTTATGTCATAATTTAGTTTAAGGAATAACCATTCAGTGCATGACTGCGTGTTCATCTATCACATCCACAATGTGTTTTAAATTAATAATAAAAATACTGAAGCGTCTGAAAAATGTCAAAGAGCGCGTCTAGGTACACTTTAGTTTACTCGGAACTCAAAACAATGAAAAACACAGCCGCACCAGGCTGAACTAACTCTACCTGCCCGTCGTCTTTCCAGGCCTCTCAAAACTACCGTCAGCTCTCTATAACCAGGTTCAGAAAAATCAAACAGCACTTCATCATGAATGACACATTTCTGTCCGCTACAATATCATCATGATCGTTTTCTAAAGTATGCCGTCATTGGTGTGAAGTGCTTTCATTTTACTGGAGGTAACGTTAAACAACTAGTTAAGTGTGACGAGGGGTGAATGCAGACAAAACTTTTTACAGTGGATGGGAAAGGGTCGTGTATCGCTCCCGCATCATATTATGTAAGCTGCATTTATAAATTATAACAAAGAATGGCAAAGATGCAGATGTCATCTTAATGCACACACCTTGTACTCTGCTTATTACGTTCACTCCACTCTTTTCCGCTGTTCTGAAGAATGCCCTAAATAACTCAGCCTGCTGCCATTTTCATAATAAGAGTTTTAAAGAGGATTATAAAGCGATCTCGAATTCCTTTACAGATTACATAATTACTTAAAAATTTTCAGGGCGTCTAAGCAAGAACTTAAGGGTGGCCAAAGCTCACCTAAAAAGGGCCTAGCGACGCCACTGGGAAGAACGCTTGTAACCAAACAGTTCTTGGACCCCATTGACTACCATAGGAAAAATGACACTGGTCAAAAGTGCCCCAGAACTGATTGCTTTCCTACATTCTTCAAAATATCTGCTTTTGTGTTCAACAGAACAAATATATATATATATATATATATATATATATACACTGTAAACCCGAATGTTCAAAGAAATTAAACAGTTTAAGTAGTGTAAACTTAATTTTATATAAAAAAATTCCTAACTTAAATGTTTTGAGTTCCTGTAACTAATTCTTACTTTTGAGTTAGTTTAACTTAATTTCAACAAGTTAATTCAAGATGATTTGTTGAGAATGAAATTCAGTTCCCAGCATGCTTTGCGTGAGACTGCATTAGGAAAGCAAATTTTGAAATGAAGTGTTATTTTATGAGTTTTTAGAAAGGAAAAAGCCTTGTTAATGATGAATGTTCAATTATCTTGGATATTTAGAAGAGTTTGTTGTATTTTTGACTTTTGGAGTTACCATCGTTCAGAAGAGTGGTGCTTATGCTTAGGTTGTGGGAGGTGCAATAGCAGTTGTGTGTGTTGCATCACTCTCTGTGAAGGCTGTTTGTTAATTGTTGATGCAGCTGAACTGTTTAGGTTGTCTTAAGACATTTAATTTATTTAGCTGTAAATAAAAAAAGTTACTTTGCTAAATGTTCAAAATTAAAAGGAGTCAACAACAGTACAACAAACTCAAAACTGACTAGTTTTGCTTACTTAAAATTGTTCAAAATTAAAAGGAGTCAACAACAGTACAACAAACTCAAAACTTAAATTAAAACAAGGACTTCCCACAGGGGGATAAAACAAGGGAAACAGAATAACTAAACTCACACTTCACAGGACTTTGACTGACTAGGGAATAAGGCAACAAAACACAAGGTAAGATACACTCACCTAAAGGATTATTAGGAACACCTGTTCAATTTCTCATTAATGCAATTATCTAATCAACCAATCACATGGCAGTTGCTTCAATGCATTTAGGGGTGTGGTCCTGGTCAAGACAATCTCCTGAACTCCAAACTGAATGTCAGAATGGGAAAGAAAGGTGATTTAAGCAATTTTGAGCGTGGCATGGTTGTTGGTGCCAGACGGGCCGGTCTGAGTATTTCACAATCTGCTCAGTTACTGGGATTTTCACGCACAACCATTTCTAGGGTTTACAAAGAATGGTGTGAAAAGGGAAAAACATCCAGTATGCGGCAGTCCTGTGGGCGAAAATGCCTTGTTGATGCTAGAGGTCAGAGGAGAATGGGCCGACTGATTCAAGCTGATAGAAGAGCAACTTTGACTGAAATAACCACTCGTTACAACCGAGGTATGCAGCAAAGCATTTGTGAAGCCACAACACGCACAACCTTGAGGCAGATGGGCTACAACAGCAGAAGACCCCACCGGGTACCACTCATCTCCACTACAAATAGGAAAAAGAGGCTACAATTTGCACGAGCTCACCAAAATTGGACAGTTGAAGACTGGAAAAATGTTGCCTGGTCTGATGAGTCTCGATTTCTGTTGAGACATTCAAATGGTAGAGTCAGAATTTGGCGTAAACAGAATGAGAACATGGATCCATCATGCCTTGTTACCACTGTGCAGGCTGGTGGTGGTGGTGTAATGGTGTGGGGGATGTTTTCTTGGCACACTTTAGGCCCCTTAGTGCCAATTGGGCATCGTTTAAATGCCACGGCCTACCTGAGCATTGTTTCTGACCATGTCCATCCCTTTATGACCACCATGTACCCATCCTCTAATGGCTACTTCCAGCAGGATAATGCACCATGTCACAAAGCTCGAATCATTTCAAATTGGTTTCTTGAACATGACAATGAGTTCACTGTACTAGAATGGCCCCCACAGTCACCAGATCTCAACCCGATAGAACATCTTTGGGATGTGGTGGAACGGGAGCTTCGTGCCCTGGATGTGCATCCCACAAATCTCCATCAACTGCAAGATGCTATCCTATCAATATGGGCCAACATTTCTAAAGAATGCTTTCAGCACCTTGTTGAATCAATGCCACGTAGAATTAAGGCAGTTCTGAAGGCGAAAGGGGGTCAAACACCGTATTAGTATGGTGTTCCTAATAATCCTTTAGGTGAGTGTATATGTATTTTAATTATAATGTATTGTTTGTATTTAACATATTGTTGTATTAAATTTAGAAATATTTATACTTTTTTTATGAAAATAATTGACAAATTTCAGAATAGTCATCTTATGTACCGTAATATAGTTCATCATCTATAATGTAGTGTTATTTAACATTATATAAAACTTGGCCGCAGTCTGCGTTTATAGCTGATCTATATAAATGACTGGATTCTACAGAGTCATTAACTAATACTGCTCATTTGTATGCAAGTTTCACATAATAATGATACAGTTCACAATAATGATACGGTATTCTCATCCGGTTTTTATTCTAAAGTTCAAATATATTCTTACAACGCAATGTCTTGCATGGAAATGGTCATTATTTAAAGTCGATGAATTGTGCGTCTTATTATAGGAATGAGTTGTCATTTTTTACAGTAGCTCTATCTATAACGAACTTAACAGGCTGACTGAGAAGAAATACATTGCCTCATTATACTATATTGAAAAAACACACTGATAATTCATGCAGTCATGTTTAACTGGATTAAGTTGCACATGCCCTTATATTGACAAATTCTGCAAACTTTTATTACTGGCTGTGTTCTTGGATGTGTGCTGTGTAGTGTTGTCACGGTACCAAAATTTCAGTAGTCGGTACCAATACCAGTAAAATTCCACGGTTCTCGGTACCAATTTCGGTACCAAAGCAAAACACAGTACATGCTAATTGAAACACAATTTTATTAATAAAGCTCATTGTTAATATAAATGTATAGAAAGCAATGCCATTTTGTATACATGAAGTATAAGTTAATTGTTGCTGAAACTGTTGTGTGCTCACTGGGGTCTTTCATGCTGATGAACATCCTCCTCAGTCTGCTGCTGTAAAGACAAATAGAATAAACTTCAGTAAGTCAACTGACTGAACAAACATGCATATGCAATATTAAAACAAACCTCAGTTTTTAATACTGCATTTACACAAGATTACTTACATTAAGGTAACTGTATATTAAAATAATAAATGCAACAGATATATTTTTCTTTAGTTTAAATGTGGCTTTTTAAACCTAATAGAGTTATCCATCCAAGACATACACATTGCTAGTCATACAGTTAGTATGATAGGCCTAAATAAAATAGGTACTGTAAACCCCACCCTGTCCTCCCATTAATTTTACTCCATTACAGTTATAAAAGCATTAAATGGTTAATAAGGACACTTGACTGGATTAGCATTGGCGCTAACAAATTAACACGCAAACAGGGATGTTTATTTTGACGTAACCTTTAACTTAACATATGATACAACATTCATAATGCAAACGCGAACAGAATTTGAAACTTACCGCTTGAACTTGTTAACTTAAATCCGGATGCTTCCTCGTTTCACCACAAAACTCTGTTCGTTTTCTTCGTGATATGACTTTAATCTGAAGTATTTCTGTGCGCATCTCTTGTGGATCGGAGCCGCGCTTATCCGCTCATCACGTCTTGTTGCGTCTATGAAAAGTTTCCGACTGACAACCTGTCAGACAGAGCATCAGTACCCGGTTGACCCGGTACGTCGGTACTACCGGGTCTTGTGAAAATTAGGTACCGACAACTTTTTTATTTTTAGGTACCGACTTGGACCCGAAGTACCGGTACTTTTGACAACACTAGTGCTGTGCATTTTTTTTTTTACTTCATAATGTTTTGAGTGCTTCTTTCTCGCACGTGTCTATACTGTGCACTTAAATTTCATTGATTAAAAGATTGAACTGTATTTACACTCATTATTAAATAATAAAAATATTTAGAACATATGTCCTCATGGTATTTTTATTTTATTTTAGCGTTTTTGAGATTAAACAGGACAGTAGAGGAGACTAGGGGTGAGGGATGGGATGATATGTTTTCCAAACTTAAATAACGCTAAAAAGCCCCTTCCCCAGAGGATATCAGTCTGTGTCGGTTGACGATTGGTTCTTTTTTTCTTCTCGGAATGTACTAAATTGTTGATTTGGCCAAGCTTAAGGTTCCTGGGGTCCTTCTGATGGATTTGTTGTGTGTGTTTTTGAAATCTAACTATGGTCTGTTTTACTTGCATGGAGAACTCCCTGAACCCCATGGGTTCACAGTAACAGCTTCCAAATAAAAACACCACACAAAGAACCAACTCCAGACCTTAAACATGCTTCATTTATGAAGAAATTATTAAACCAAAAACCCCATACCTGAATAAAACAGCTTTTGATTTGACTGTCCAATTACTTTTGGTCCCTTGAAAAAGGGGGGAGCTAGATATTAAAGAGCTGTAATTCCTAAACTCTTCTGCTAATCTGGAAGTGAATACACTCTTAATAAAGCAGATATCTATTATATAACTAGGACTCAAATACATTTTGGTAAACAATTAAAATAACAAAAAATGTGCCTCGGTCCAAATATTTATGGACCTAATTTTATTGTAATGTAAGATTGTAGGCAATATGCTTTAAAACACTGTGGGCTGACATAATTTACAGGGAGCAGCTGACGTTGCTGCTGTAGTTGTTGTCTTTGCTGTTGTAAAATAGTTTTGTCATATTAAAAATATAATTCTGTACCATATGGAAGCATATTGGTAGCTATTTTAAATTTGAAATGCAATACGCAAAATGGCAATGCAGTATGTAAAATGACAATGCAATTGTGTATTTAAATATACATTTTAAATTACATATGTGCAATATTAAGTGCAAAATGAAAATAAAAATTCAATTATATCAATTACATTTGTCAGTTCCTGCACTAGTTTTAATATGTTATTTAAATGGATATTTTAACGCTCTTTAAGTTGCAAAATTAAAATGAAAATGCATTCCCCGGATTGATTATATGTTTAAGATAGTGACGCAAAACTGTAGCAAAATGAAAATTCAAATGTTATTTTCACTAAATGCATTAACATTAACAGGTTGAACATTTGGGATTTCATTTACACACAGCTCGTTGTGTTACCCACTGTCTGAAAGATGAGTCTGGTGTAGAAGGAGAAAATAAATGATTTTGTAAATGGGTTGAGGATGGCTGATAGAATAATAGGAGACAGTACACATCCTTTGCATCATTATTTTGAGAGGCTGCCCCATGGGCGACGTCTAAGTGCAATTCAATGTTCTACGAATCGTTATAAATTCACCTTTGTGCCTGAAGCGATACATTTATGAAATAAATAAAGTGTGGCTTTTTTTCCCCTCCTTTTGTATGTTCTTGTATATTAATATGTATTGTACTCAGTGTTGGGCAAGTTACTCTGAAAAAGTAATTAATTACTTATCACTTATTACTTTCTATATCCTATATCAATAGTGATTCAAGGATAGACATGAAACGGCTCTTTTAATTCATTCATATAAATAATATAAAAATACATAAAAGTAGTATTATTAACTGAACAAAGTATTACAAATGTGAGAATTATACATTAAAGCACGGATTTTAAAGTTAGACTTTGAATTTTGATGTCAATTCCACTATTGCACACACATATATTGCACATGCAGTATTTTTTAATTCTTTTTTAAGTAACTGTAAATTACAGAAAAAATAAAGAGTAATCCCTTACTTTACTTTTTCAAGGGAAAAGTAATTAAATTACAGTAACTAATTACGTAGTAACTAGTTACACACAACACTGATTGTTCTGTAGGTGTTTAATGTTGGTTGTGTATGTGAAGCACCACGACAGTCTGAACTACATTGCACCAATGGGATTAATAAAGCTGTAAACTAAACTAAACTAAACTAAACTAAACTAAATAGGGCCTAAAGCAGAATGTAAATTTTTGGTGACAGCGAATATACAGTGAGGGAAATAAGTATTTGATCCCCTGCTGATTTTGTAAGTTTGCCTACTTACAAACAAATGAAGGGTCTATAATTTTTATGGTGGGTTTATTTTAACTGATAGACACAGAATATTTAAAAAAATCAGGGGAAAAAAATGTTATATAAAGGTTATAAATTGATTTGCATTTCAGTCAGTGAAATAAGTATTTGATCCCCTACCAACTAGCAAGAATTCTGGCTCCACAGATTGGTTATGTGCCTATATGGACCACAGATTAGTCCTGTCACTTTAAGAAAGTACTCCTAAATCAGCTTGTTATGTATATAAAAGATGCCTGCCAACAGAATCTGTATCTTCCAGTTCAACCTCTCCAACACCATGGTCCAGACCAAATAGGTTTTAAAGGATGTCAGCGACAAGATTGGAGACCTGCACAAACCTTGAATAGGCTACAGACAGAAGCTTGGTGAGAAGGAGACAACTGTTGGTGTGATTATTTGGAAATAGAAGATATACAAAATAACTATCAAATGCCCTTGTTCTGGAGCTCCCTGCAATATTTCCCCAATGGGGTAAAGATGATCATGAGAAATGTTAAAGATCAGCCCAGAACTACACGGAAGAAGCCTGTTAATGATTTCAAGACAGTTGGGAACACAGTTAGCAAGCAAAACATTGGTAACACATTGGTAACACGCTATGCCACAGTAGACTGAAATCCTGAAGCACCCGCAAGGTCCTCCTGCCCAAGAAGGCCCGCCTGGCTCGTCTTAAGTTTGACAATGAACATAAAAATGATTCAGAAAAGGCTTTGGCGAAAGTGCTGGCACTGCTGTGAGACCAAAATGGACTCCTGTGTTTGGAGGGAGAGAAATGCTGACTATGAGCCCAAGAACATCATGTCTACAGAGAAGCACAGTGTTGGAAACATTCTGCTTTAGGGCTTTTTCTCTGCTACAGGTATACAGGATGACTTCACCGCATTGAGGGGCTGAGGGACGGGCCCATGTACCGTAAAATCTTGGACGAGAACCTCCTCCCCTTAACTAGGTCACTGAAGATGGGTCATGGATGAGCCTTTAACATGACAAAGACGCAAAACATATTGCCAAGACAACCAAATAGTGGCTTAAGGAGAAGCACATTAAATGTCCTAGCCAGTCTCTAGACCCTAGTCCTATAGAACCTCTGTGAAGGAGGCTAAAACTCCAATTTGCTGAGCGACAGCCAAGAAACCTTAAAGATTGACAGAGGAGTGGACTAAATGTATCCGGACACATGTGCAAACCTGGTGACCAACTATCAGAAATGTCTGACCTCTGTGCTTGCCAACAAGGGTTTCTCCACAAAGTACAAAGTTATGTTTTGCTTGGGGATCAAATACTTATTTCACTGACTGAAATGCAAATCAATTTATAACCTTTATATAACATTTTTTCCCCTGATTTTTTTTAATATTCTGTGTCTATCAGTTAAAATAAACCCGCCATAAAAATTATAGACCCTTCATTTGTTTGTAAGTAGGCAAACTTACAAAATCAGCAGGGGATCAAATACTTATTTCCCTCACTGTATAATAATATATAAAAGAATATCCACCACCCAAATGTTTATTTTTTACTGGCATGTGTTCTTTGAGGATACAAACAGACAATGATTGTTTTGGAGCCAAAGGAAAATTCTCACCAAAATCAATAACCTGCAGGGACTTATCTACGATTCTCTGCTTTGACCGAGAGGTTAAAAAGCTCCAACCAGGTATACTGCACTCTACCGGTCGCAACACCAATGGTCGACAGCAACGTCACGTGAAAATCACTGAAGGAGATGCCTCGGTACACTGACCCTGCGTTCCATTTAGAAGTGATCATCCCTATGCCCTACTCCCTTTGAAGAGTAAAGCTCTTGGAGTGACGTTTTGCATGGTGTCCCCTTCCTGAAGGGCCCTTCGGAGGGCGATATATCCCATTTGAAATGCACCACATATAAACAGCTTTTTGTTTGTTTAATCATATAATAAAATTGCTGGGCGCTTATCTTTCTATTGTCTTTAAATTGCTCGAGAATTTTTACGAAGAGGAAATTTGGGTTATCAAAATTGATACTGCAGGTATCAGCAATTATTGACTGTCGTAAAACTGAGTCGTTTGTTGACTTGCTAGTAATGTAAAAAAGGTATGCGCACTGTGAATACTTATTCGTTTATGAAGCATAATACATCTAAAATATTTTATTTAATCAAATGTTTTTATTACTAAATGTATATTAAACAAAAATCTGGAATAGATGAAAGGATTTGCTCCAGTCAAGGGGCGGGGAAGCGAAATAATGAGTCAGTTTTGTCAGAGGCATCAAACCGGGCACATTCATATTTCTTCATTAAATTAAGAGCTGTAGAAAATAATGGGTATAGTGTGTCCTTTTACCTATGGGTGGGAGGGATATGTTAAAAATACATTATTAACCAGTGTTTATTGGAAATGCTTTTACACACTCTTAGAAGAGATTGAACCTTTAGAGTTAGAAAAAGAACTTTAAAGTTCAAATATGAACTTCTAATAATTAAAAAGGTTCAAAGTTTAACTTATAAGTTCTATAAGTAACCTTTTGTTATTTGGTATACTGTTAGAAGTTCTTTTTAGAACCTCTTTTGTGGCAAAAGGGTTCAAATTAGAACCTGGCCTGTTACCAAGGTTCCTTTTTGAACCTTTTCTGAGATGGACTAGATTTTCTGCTGTTTAGTTGTTGATGTTATTATTATCCTTATTAATATCATTTTATTATAATAATTTTAGCCTACTTTAGTTTACATTAGTCATATTTAAAGATTAATATATAAAACATTTAAATACACAAACAATTTGAGAGTAGGCCTCCACCATTTCAAACAATAAACATGTCATTTCCCCATGAAAAACACAGAGAAAAACATCTCCAATCGTTTTAACTTATTTCAAACATCAAAAATGACGTAGACTTGTGAGTTCAAGAGACAGCGCTACGTTCAAGCAATGCTTCTTCCCAAATACTACTTGGAAATAACATCGGAAACTGCGCTCATAGTCGGACATACGATTTATGAACTCAGGGCATATCAATCAAGAACGAGCGCAGGGAGACACGTTACATGATCCAAATCGCTTGCAGTGACATTAGCGCGGAGCTAACTTATGTGAAACGTTAAGAAACTGTAAAGTATTTGACTGGAACGCTACGAGGTCGGAAGTGGGATATTTCAACTCGACTTCGCCTCGAACGAAGTCTGGCGTTCAAATGTCTCTCGCGCCCGTGGCCCAGCTAAAAAAAAAACGTTACAAACTCTGCTGCGCGAGCGCAGGAACTGAGATGAAATGCTCGAATATCTGAGGTAAGACTTAAAGAGTACATTCCTCAATATTTTTAAGGGCTTATTTTGGTTTATGGAGTGTCCGACAACAAGTTTATGTACATACATGATGTAAAAATACTATTATTTCGTAATAATAAGCAGTTTTTATTACCTTACTTCTTGACTGACTCTCAAATTATTCGTTCCGCGATTCATCTGTGTAATCTCCGCCTTTCCGCCAGCGTAGTCTGATCTGATTGGTCAGATAGTGTAGTCTGCTGTGATTGGTCAGATGGTCTAGTCTGCTGTGATTGGTCAAATGGTCTAGTCTGCTGTGATTGGTCAAACGCGTTCAGCATGTGTCGCAAATGGACCGCCTATCATTACTGCTGTATTACGGTTTGCAGGTGGTTGGATATTAACAGTGTATAGAGAGAGATGGCGTCGATTTTACCTTACCAGTTCGAGCCCGAGTCTGACGAATCATTCTTTAATCCTTATACAGATGCCAGTAAGAAAAAGGACTGTTTTAGACACTTCTCTTGTAACAGTTAGTTATCACGGCATACAGTGTACGGTGTTCGTATCTTCAGATGTTATTATAACTATAGTACACCACGCAGTTCTTGAAATAAAGACTTTGCGAGTTAATATGGTTGAACACTTACATTAGCGCAACGAGTTTATAGCTAACGTTAGGTAAACAAACAGTAACAACCCCAAAAATAACGGTAACGTTAGCTAAACACAGACATGAGATAACGTCACACAAATTTAATTTTAAGTAAAGACAAAAATAAAGAGTCACACTTACAGGTTGTGATTCGGTGGAGCTTACAGGTCCAAATAAAGTTGGTATTGCAACATCTTTTAAGGAAAGACGTTTAATGTATCCTGCAGTAAAGGCGCCAAGATTGATGAAGCAATCTTCGGTAAAATGACGCGCGCAAAGTAAAACGTTCGGTTTATACTCCTTTGGTGTCGTTTGAAAAATAAATAGTAACCATTTTTTCCTCAGAAGTTCTTCCTTTGGTAGTGAAAATAAGACTGACTTAGTTTCACTACATAGAACACAGCTTCTCTTAGACATGATGCACACGTCACGAACGAGCTAGTACAGTGTTTGGGGAGGAGAGAGTTAAGTTTTCGCAGTCAGTAGGCGGGGATTTTTCTAGTGACGTAGGTACATTGTGGTTAAAGATTCGGACAGGTCATGGCTTGTTCGCGTGATTCAGAGTCGATTACCTTTTTTATAAGCTAATAACTTTGTTATTCGTTCACCTTCGGATTTACAACTTGGCAGATTGCTTACATTCAAACACGGCAAAATTAAACACTTCATGAAATGTATTTTTTATGATCTCGAGGAATGTACTCTTGGTTTAACAAAATTACTATGATCTTTATGAAAACATGAAAATAAAACAAATGAAATGTGACATGGTTACTGTACATTAAAATACAGACTAAAGCTCTGTTAGTTAACCGATTTCAAAGTGGCTTTTTTTCTATTTAGGACCGTGTAAAAGTTATAAAGAGAGATGTATAGTGCTACAAAGGCAACATTTGTGTTAGTTATTTCACCCCTTCACTTTCTTTTAAATAGAGAAAAAGATAAACATATATCACTGAAAGGGGGAAAGATGCTAAGACGCAGGTGACAACGGTCTGCAAAATGGATGAAGCGCATTTCTAGCAACCAAATATAGACAACAATCAGAGCGTAAGTACTGAATATTAATGAAGATTTATGTGTTTAACGTTAAAAAAATTGTGCTTTCTTATTGAACAGCCAAAGTTGGTAACTGTAGTCTGCAAGGCACAACAAGCAGAAATAAACAGTCTTGTCTGGCTGAAACAGTATAGCTGACCATAAACTTCACCGCCGAGAGGCGATTAAGGGAACCCTATTGTCAGACGCGCTTGCTTGCAATGATCATAACTCCGAAGACTTCGTTTCTCCTTTTTGATTTTATTTGCATAGGGAACAAACAAGAATGTGTATCCAATACATACATCCAAAGTCGTTATAATTGCATTAGAAGATTGGTGGCGGTCAACAAAAAATAAGCCTTTCCCCGTCACCCCCTCTCTCCATTCATTCTAAACACACAGGGCAACAAGTATCACTTTCTCCAGCTTCGACCCTCTACAGTGCATAATCAACATAAGTATCAATAATTGTATTGGATTACCATACCTGGCAACAGATGTTATTTAGTACGTCTGATTTAGTCTAGTTTGATACTTATTCTCTAGGGCAATGTAGCTGAATCCTAAGAATTCTTCAAAGGGCCTATTTTTTTATCCATTTCTGTATTGTTTGCAGGATCAGCTCGGATGATATTTTAATCATATTGCAGCCGTTGAGACTTGTCTTAAAGCAGCAGTCCGTAGGATTGGCCTCTTTGTTGCCATCTCAGTTTGTAATTGCTACTGCAGGTGATGTGCGGAGATATTTCTTTACGTGAGTTGTGATTCGGCACTGCTCAACTGCGCGGATGAGTCTGAGGTTTGAGTCGTGGCCTGTGACAGTGCAGCGGTGAGAATCTTCACTGTACATCAGTAGCGCATAATAAACACAGATAACATGGCAGATGATATAACACGAAACAAATAAGAACATAAACAGACACAAATAGCGCAAATTGAGGCTGCGTTGAGGTGTTTTGATATTATTTTGGGTGCTGGGTCATTTTGTTATTTCTCATGGAAACTCCCGTAATGCGAACCGGACAGAAGATCCCCAAACGCGGGTCTCAAATGCTGACAGGCACGGTCATAAATCATTGTACACCATACAACTATACATACTATATGCAAAGCCTTGCCATCATATCCAGGATATAAGTTCGTAAATTTGAATAAAATCACAGGCTTCACTTGTCCGTGCTAATGAAATACAGATGTGGGGAGGTCATTTCTAAATCACACGAGGTCCCCAGATAATACTAATCTCCCGGGCGAATAGGTCTTAAATTACATTTATCATAATGAACATAAAGAGAGAACGAACAACCGATGAAACTGTACCCGTCTGTATTAACACAACAAGTGCGCTACAGTTTTTGTGTTATCTATTGAAATATTAAAAATTTGTCTTACCTGTTCAGAAGAAATAAAGCGATGTCTGCATCCGTTTACAATCCTTTCAGATCACGGAGTTCCCGCCACCTTTGCACAAGTGTACATACAATATGTTTATTCTACTATATACTACCCTGTACAATGTCTCTTATATGTTATTATCCCCCATTTTCTGTAAAATAGTCTTTATTTTATATATGCACAATTTAGAATCTTTTAGACTGTAAATCGTATTATATTGTATTGTCATTGTGTTGAATGTCTGTACTAGAAGCTTCCAACACCAAAGAAAATTCCTTGTGTGTGCAAGCACACTTGGCAATAAAGCTATTCTGATTCTGATTCTGATTCTGACCTTTGAAATGCCTTGCCAATATGAATTTTTGCACGAGTCCGATCACATTCCCTGTTTTTTTGTAAATCGTCTTCAGTTCGTTCTTTCTTGTTTTTCACAAATGATGAATCCCCAGATGTCAACACTGCTTGGCGTTTAAAAGTAAAAGTACTAAACGCCGCCATAAATAATACTAAACGTTGTATGAAATCCTACCCAGCAGTTGTGAGCACACGCTATAAACCGCCTGTCACTCGCAGCATCCACGCGCTGGCTAGCAGCCGGATCCTCTTCGTTCTGTGTACGAATGTGACGCAATGACGCACAGACGAAAGACACCAAATAAGGATCTCTGGGAAAGACGACCCGACAGGGCAAATTACAAACCATTATTACAAGCTTTCCGTGGTGAATCCAGCAAGGGTAGTGACACAGTTTTAAACACCGTTCTTTCATGTACTCGCTCAATAATTGGTTTTAGCTAATTTTTACTCCAAAAAACTTGCGGACTGCCGCTTTAAAGGGATACTTGACCCAAAAAAAAAAAAATTCTGTCATCATTTACTCACCCTCGGATTGTTCCAAACATGTATACATTTCTTTGTTTTGTTGAACACACAGGAAGATATTTGGAAGAATGTTGGATCTCATCCCCCATTTACTGCCATAGTAGGGAAAATAAATACTATGGGAGTCAGTAGGGGATGAGAGCTGACATTCTTCCAAATATCTTCCAGCAGAACTAAGAAATGTATACAGGTTTGGAACAATCAGAAGGTGAGTAATTGATGAGAGAATTTTCATTTTTGGGTGAAGTACTGTATCCCTTGAATGTTTGTTTAATCTTAATTATGATTATTTACATGACAAGACTGAATATTTAGCTGAAACCAATGATTTCTTGATCAAGTTTAATGTGGTATATTACTGTATAGCTTTTAATCATGTGTTTTCTGTTGAATTTGTGGTTTTCCAGATGTGTCTCTCTACTGTCATGTTGCCATTAATGTGGAACCCACAACCTGTACAATGAGTCAAAAGCCTACATAATTATAATGAGCGGATAATCCTTGATCTCCATTTATGGCTAATCACAAGGAACATGCTACAGGTAATGTTTGATCTGATAAATGCATAATCTGTGAATAATACATTTAATGGAGAAATCTTTGTGGCCTGAAGGAGTACTGAGTACTGCAGAGTACACAACATAACACAAATGAGTTTCACTGATCTGTGGTGTTCTGTTTCCAGTGCTGTGTCCACCCATGTTATGCATTTGTGCCTTCTCCTGCTCTGCACTTTTAAAGCCCACTGTACATGCAAACATCATGTCTACGATGGTGAATTTATGACGAGATCTGAGTAAACTGGTTTGCTATTCTGTATTAGTATAAAGGTATATTTAAATGAACATTTTGTATTTAGTAGGCCATCATACACGCTGAGCAAGTTTTCCTCAATGATCTGGATTACCATCACAGGTAAATAACATATTATTTATATTCAGGTTTCTTGCCTCTATCTCTATTCAGTATTTTTGGTCAGTTTTAAGGGGATGTATTTATTATAGTTCTTGAAACAATGATGCTAAAACACCAAAATAAAATTTGTTTAAATCTTTGGGCAATACACAATAACAGCAATATGAACATGAATGAATGATCCTTGTCATTACCTCAGGCTGTGGCATCTTGATGTTTACTGATGATACATATCCCTCTACTGTGATCTGTGTGAGATATCGTTAAGATCTAAATCTAAAACTACAGAGTTGAAGATGTTAAAGTTAATTGTTAGTTTATTAATTTGTCTGGTTTTCTTTCTCTCAGGTGTCAGTGAAGCCTACATCAGTGCAATGTGGCAGCTGATGGGCAAAAGGTAATTTCTAAATGTTTTTTTAGTGTTGTATTTGTATTACTTATTATTGCACTTTTTCAAAAACAGACTGTGGTCCTGTCACCCTGCAGTACTGAAGGATCATACAACTGGGATTTACACAGCTCTGCACTGCATATCAGTTAATGGACTTTCTCTCTGTTTATGGCTGATGTTAGGAAGAATGTTACTGACTGACAAATTCACCGTTCACTTACACACAAAAACACTAGTCAAAAAGCAACATTTTTTCTCTTGTGCTCTGCTAAGGAAAGACAGTCAGGAGGGTTTGGAATATGATGATGAGTAATCATGATCAAATATGATCACATATTACAGATTAAAATGGGCATTTTTGTTTGTTTAAATAAATTCATGCAGTGAGGTGGCCGTGCTTTATTTCATAATTATTTTACTTTGTTAATGTCATACATATCACAATCAGATGTTAAATAAAATGTATTGTCATTTTGTGTTTTGTCTGAAATTTTTGCATGTACTCAATAAATATTTAATGTTGAATCATGGTGTTATGTGTTATGAAATGTTGTTATAGTATAATGTGTAATATAATAATAATAATAATAATAACAATAGTAATAATACTACTGAAATGGTGATTAAAAGGGGTTCCAAAAGGAACTCTGCTGGTTCTTTAATGCACCTTTAAGAGAGGGTTCCAATTGGAACCTTTTTCAAAAGGTTCAAAAATGAACCTTTAAGGTTCCCCCACAGTTGCAATCTCCAGGAACCTCAAAAGGTTCATTTTTGAACCTTTTCTTCTTAGAGTGCAGGAGACTCTGTCATAAGGTATAGTGCACAAAGGTTATAGACATAGAAGAGAGATGCAGACAGCGCACACATTCGACCACAACCACAGACTACATACCAGCAGACCTATTTGTTTAAAAACACTAAAACCAAAATGCCTTAGTGTTAATGTTAAATGAGAGCACTTTAAAAGCACTTCAAGTAAAGGGTCTATTGTCCATCATAATGGTTCTTCCTGAGAGTTTGTTTCATTGGCAGGTTAACATTAAACCAATTGATCCGTTTTTGTTCAAAGGTTGCTCTTTCGTAAGCTACAACAACATGTGTTGTTCACCTTTGATAATTGAGCAATATCATGTCCGAATCTGGTTCAAGTTATCTTTAGGTCATGTGTGCGCCACCTAAATTTCCTCCCACGGCATACCTGGGATCTCAATACTCATGTTTTAAAAACATATTTACTTTTTTAAAATAATAAAAGTAAACAGAAAAAAAATACATTTGCTACTTTGTGTAATCGGCAAGAATATTAAACTATAAGCACTAACCAGAGAGCATCTAAGCTGTCCCCTTATCTTCAATACGTTTGAGGTTTGCCAACTTCCTGCTCATTTTTGTAGGTTTTTAATAGGCATCACCATCAATGAGCTGTATATAGCTATGGTATAGAAATAGTAATGTAGCCTGTTTTTGCTTTTGAAGGTTCTGGCAGAAGAGAAAATCTCAAAGTGAACCAGACAACTGGAAAGAAGATCCACCAGGAGACAACAGTGCATTTCTGTGAGGTCGGGACCAATTCCACACTTTGTGTGATGCTTCTTGCAAACAAAAGATTAGGTTTATCTGTGATATTTCTGTGATATTCACCGTTATTTCTAAGCCTTAACTGGCGCAAAATACAGTGTCACAGACCACATCAGGCACATCTGTCCTGTATATGCTCGTTTTACACTCTTTGGCCACCAGATGGTAGTGTGAGCAAATGAACCTTTTTGTGAACCAATTGGCTAAAAAGCTTCAAAGCTTCATGAGGCGTCATCTCGCCACTACTAATTAATACCCCATACCAAGCCCGTATTGGCTAATCAGGAGGACCTGGAAGATTCCCCGTGGGCCAGTCAGTTTTTTGGCCGGGAGGGCCGGTGTTATTACGCCACAGCAGGGCGGACTGGCCATCTGCTGGGGCGGACTGGCCATCTGCAAATGACGGAATGGATGGAGGGCCGCTCTTGGTCAAGAATGCCAGGTCCGATTTTAAGTCCCACTCCGCCCCTGCCCCATACCCTAATACCAAGCGGGTTTAAAGTCCAAATGTGATCCACCGGTGTATATCCAATCCAAATAAAGTGTAAACCAAAGTCTTTGAAATGAGTCCACACTCCAGCAAAAATTGGTTTGAGCTATGCAAATCTCACCCCATGTGCCATGCTGCCTCCTTTTTATTGGCTGCTGCCATTTCCTGTCATGTGAATAATCACATGACAGACAGACCAGGGGCATGTTCAAGCTCAAACCGGTGCGCAACGTTTTGCTACGGTTTCCGGGTTGAACGACACGTTTCCTGGAAACGGTTTGCAACGGTGTGCAACAGGGTTTGAGATGCGTTTTCTCTTGTTTGGTGGGTGTGTCAAGAATGTCGGCCCAATCAGCAACAACATGTGTAACCACGCGGTATTAAAGAGACAGCTCGCACAATGGGTCCAACTGAAGTCGTTTAAATGTGTCCGATATGTATGAAGACAAGAAGTCAGGAATGCAATTAATAGAAGAAAATTTACTGAAGAAAAATAGTTTGTAGTTTTGCCAGCAGAAGTCAGCTTCAGCACTCTCCAGGAGTTCCACAGGCCGACCTTCCTTACAGCTGAACTAACTACATCATTACTTAGGTAAATCAAGCTCACATGGTTGGTTATCAATAGATAAACAAGAACATAAAGCTCTCAAACACTTCTGGAGTCATGACACAGGACACATATTACCAAAGATGACAGGCATGTACTATAATACGAATTAAAACATGACTGTAGGAGCCATTTAGGGCAATTAAAGTTTTGTCCAGGAGGAGGCGAAGTCGCACTCTTATATTAGGGTACCTTGCTAATGAGAGCTTAGGTGTGGTGGCTGGAGAACAAACAGCCTTTTGACCGTGTCAATATGGACTATGCTACACTAGCTTTGGGTAAAAAAGGAAAAGGAGCTAAAATGAATGTATTGGAGAACTATGCATGATGGAAAATATATGCTGTTCATAAGGTATGAACAACAAGCATCTATGTTATGGATAAAAGGAGAGCTCATAGGAAACAAGTTGTGTGTTGGTGCAGCACAATAAAGACAGTAAGCAGTTTTACATCGGTGTGCATGGATTTATTTTTGAACGCGTCATTACTTGCTTACTTCACCCACCAACATCAGTGGCTCGTAAAAAAGGCCGCAAATAATGACGATGTGTTTGTCTCGTTATGTTCCACTCTGTCACACATTCCTGATACAAAACAATCACTTGTACACAAACTCCTCAAGAGTAGTGTGTGTTCTAACAGAAGATGTTTTTCCTACATGATGATATGAAATCCCTTTTCACAGTCACACTGACCTAGCAGGAAGAGAGAGAGCCTAAGCATTCATTAGAGACTTAAATGGGTCATATGACACGGCTAAAATGAATATTATGGTTTGTTTTAGATGTAACTCAATGTGTATACACGATTTAAGGTTCAAAAACGCTGTATTTTCCACACACCGTGCATGTTTGTATCTCCTCTTTGCTCCGCCTCTCTGAAACGCGCTTATTTGTTACAAAGCTCATCACTCTGAAATGCGAGGTATGCTATGATTGGCCAGTTCACCAGTGCGTAGTGATTGGTCGAATACTGCAAGCGTTTCACAGAAATGTAACGCCTCTTACCATATTCGGAACATCAGGTTTGCATGCAATTCTCCTGACAGGTGATCAAATGTCATCGGTACTTCCTTATATCAATTCGAGCCCGAATCTGATACGGAAAATGAAGATGATCAAGCCGATACATCAACTTTGCCAGCGCGACTTGATCAGGATGTAAAGGATTGGTAAGGTTTTATTAAAAAAAATGATGTTAAATAGTTAAAAACTATAGCTAACTGTTTTACCTTTTATATACGACGTTATAAAGACTATAAACAAACAACCATATACATCATACAGAGTTTGTGTGAGATATAAACAAGCTGGCATTACAGCAGGGAATGGTATCAATAACGCCAGCGCTTTGACCCTTCTTGATCAACCAGTGTTACGCCACGTCTCGTCGCGACTCAACAAAGACAATAAACCCAAAATATATGCTAAATATAAAAAGACATTATAAACACGACATTTGTTGCCTCTAGTGGGAACATTATTACTGATTATTAGGACTTGTGTTGTCTTTTTTCACGTTGCGCGCGTGTCTGCATTTGCAGATCACAAACACACGACAAACTCAACTCGCGTTAGTCCGTAACAAAGTCTTTTACAATGAAAATATACTTACAGGCTGCGAATCTGAAGCGCCAGCGAAGTTTTAATGGTTGGAATGTCCCCACTTTTTAACCAAAGCTTTCGTGCACTGCCGGCCTTGATCTCTCCCAGGTTCATGAAGCAATCATCTGTGAAATGCGCTGCACACACTTGAACATTCGGATTGTACTTCTCTGTAACTGTGTTGTAAATAAAATGTAACCATTTGTTTTTAGTTGTCTCATCTTTTGGAAGGGCAAACAAAGAGAGAAACATACAGTGTCTCCGCGACATGGCTGCGGCGGTGACGATACAATGAGATTTACAAGTACGCCCACCTCACTTGCGTTTAGATTTGGGCGGTCTTAATCAAATCATGTTACGAAGTGACGTACATTCGCCGGGGTGTGGTTACACGAGGCGTTTCAGGCAGGTCTGGGTGAGCATTCGCTTTTAGATAGAATGCATCTTTTGTTCCCACACTTTCATTTTAGCAATTTTACGTGTCTAATACATGCATGGGCAACTTATAACACACCAAAGACACAGAAAAACACGTATTTGTGCCATATGACCTCTTTAAACCATTAATTATTCTCTATTTTCTGTATCAGAAAAGGTTGGTGTTAATCATGCTTAAATCATCAAATTTAAATTAAGATAATGCTGAATAATAATTGATTCATATTTGTCAAAACCTCATAAAAGTATTTATATTTGAAGTAAGGTGAAGCCACGGCACAGGTCCCTTCATAGTCGCACTTCCTGTTTTAAACTTTATGTTATTAAGCTTTTAAGATGCTTGTTTCTAAAAACTGAGATAAATAAACCTTTACATTTAGTTAAAAAAAAGTTCAGTGAATTAAAATTGTTCTTTCTGATTACTTTGGAAATCTGCATAGATGATGTTTTAAATTGGATCTGTTCTTCGTTCAGGTAAAAACATTTTTGTGAAATGTAATCTCCATTGTAAAAATGTAAGTACTTCCTGTACATTTTTTGCCTGTAAACCTCTATTTTTTGTTACTTCCTTATTAAGACTTAGCTGCACTTATTGTGTCAGACTGTTTGACACATTCTCTGTGTGCAGTGACACACAGACGCTGCGTATCTACCGATTTCTCACTGCATACGATGTACTGCCAATGGAGCATGTCAAACAGGCGGCAGAGGGCATTAAGTGTGACAGAATGAATTTTGTGTCAAACTGTGCTACTGTATACTTTAATAAAACCGTACCAGCCATTTATAGACGGATTCATTGGACACACACGACTGGCCCAAACTGTGTTTGGTTATATCATGACAATTTATTTTATATTTAATTTATATTGATATTTAATTGTATTTAATTAAATTAAAACAACTCAACAGTTATTGATTCTTTAATTCTGTTTGAAGTTCACCTGTTTAAAGTGATAGTTCACCCAAAAAAGAAAATTCTGTCATCATTTACTCACCCTCAGATTGTTCCAAACCTGTATACATTTCTTTGTTCTGCCAAACAGAAAGAAGGTTACCCGCCAGCCCTGGGAATCGAACCGGCAACCTTCTGGCCGGTGAGTGTAGCCCACGAACATGAACAACACACAGGGAGTTTTAATGAGTGATGATCCTGCTTTCTGGCCGAAACACCTGTCAGATAATGAGCGCTGTGAGCTTATTAAGAGAGGGCCCGTCCAAATAAAAGAACATTTCCAGGTGAACAGTGATGGCCGACGGTTCACAAACAGCAATTACTTCATTAATATGAAAAATTGTGAAAAGATTAGCCGATCCAGGTTAGTATACAGTGTGAAAAATGACAGTGCTGTGTGTTTTTGCTGTCGTATCTTTGGTAACTGGTCCAATATGTTCAGTGGCGATGGGTATAGTAAATGTAAGAATTTGTCTTCCCAGTTAAAAATGCATGAAAGGTCTTCGAACCACAAGAGACACATGGAGAATTGGCACAGTTTGTCAGAAAGGCTAAAAACCAACACAGCCATTGATCAGGTTAGCCAGGAATTACTTTCTCTGGAACTAAAACACTGGAAGGAAGTTATTAGACGTTTGATTGCAATTGTCACTCATCTTGCAAAACGTAATCTTGCTTTCCGTGGCCATTCTGATGTGGCTGTTTGAACCTGGCAATGGAAATTTTCTTGGGCAAATTGAATTAATGTCTCAGTTTGATCCTGTAATGCGGGAGCACCTGTGGAGAATCAACGTGATCTCATGAGAATTCGTATGTATTTTGCGTAAAATGTGGTTCTACAAAACGTATATTTACTTACGTTTGTACAAACAATAAAACGCAAAACACTGACGTATTTACAGCATCTAAACGCACAATACTGACGTATTGACGACACATAAGACGTTAGTCATTTCCGTATGAACAACTTTACTGACTTAATCACTGCATTAACATTTATTATATTGTATTTATTTGTCATAGGCCTATCAATGGCATTATGTTTTCAATTGCATTTAAAGTTTACTTATTATGAAATGATTTCAGTTCTGTGATTTCTGCTGCCAACTCGTTTAGAAGAAACAAGACTTTAAACTCTTAAAATGAATAACATTTATGCAATCGTTTAACCATTACTTATTATGTAATCTTTGCTTTGTTTGCCATGGAACACAAAGGCGTTTTCTCCATCATGCCCTGGCAGTAGAACCATAAAATACACCAAAAACGCAAAATAATTACAAAAGGAATTTTATTCGTCAGATGTAATCCATATCTTCAGAATCCACTCGACTGCGAGGAACCAAATCCAAGCCTGTATTTGGCGATCTTCATCTTCATCCTGAGCAGCCACCTTTAGCAGCCAGTAGTGGTGGGCGGATCCTGAAGTATCGATACTTTCGATACTGAGGTTGTATCGAAAAGGATCGATCCTAACATAAAAATATCGATACTAATGTGTTTTTAGTTTTTACTACTTATTTTATTTATTTACTAATGTAGCTAATAATTGTATAATGAAGAAAAACTATTTCCCATACACCTAGTTTTGCACACGTTGCTCCTCCCTGCCCTGCTGTGTTTTGTAGTCCGCTATCACGTGACTCAGCAGAGCCAAGCGCAAGCACGCAGACGCTGCTGCAGCCGGCGAAAAGAAGATATTGATATTGTTACTATTTTCCAGTAATAATTTGGTGCAAAGTTCATGTTTGCAAATTCGATTACAGGAATAAATAAATAACTAAATAAATAGATTTATTTGGTTTAAAAGATGTCCAGTGTTTTAACATCTACATGATTAATTAGCCTACAGGCACATTAAGAGCACAAATCACAAAATATTTTAGTGGTCATGAAAATGTATTCAGATTTAGCATATTAATGATGCATTCATCTGATAAATCATGACATTTCATTTACAGGAAAGTAAATGTAAGTTCAAGTGAATGCTTTTTAAAAGTATCGGTATCGAAATCGGCAATACTGGCCCTGCATTTACTTGGTATCGGATCGATACTAAATTTTACAGTATCGCCCACCACTAGCAGCCAGCAACACCAGCGCGGACGCACGCTCGTTACAATACAAAATTCAAAAATTGCCGCCGGCGCCATCAAGAAGCTTTACGACAGGTTTTACGGCAGAGAAAACCGAACGCTCATTGGCTCTCATCTGCTTCGTCACAGATTGCGACATGCCGTGTTTCTGCTGAGATGTGTTTGTAGGACAAATGCGCGTTTTCACGGAATGGATCAGGATAATAATCTGGATATTTTCAGCGATAAAAAACTTTATTACTGATGTGTTTCTTACACAAAACTGTTGTATTCCACCAGAGAGGATTGTGACTGCAACGCATCGTCATTTGGACTTATTTTGGTATTTTTTAAATAAATAAATTATTGTGATTGCACTTATCTGTCTGTCATGTTTTTCTTTATACTGTACATATTTTTAAGAAATAGTTATGGTTAGATTTAGAGGTAGGAGTAGGATTTGCGACTATTACTCCAATACTTTACACCACTGCTATTGTTATAGGCTTATGTTTATATTTATAAGCGAAAACAAACGATCGCATCAGTCACTCTCTCACCAACAGGGACACAGATTAAAGTACATATCATGTTATATGCTTATATTGTATGTATCTTGTGAGGGGAAAACGATCACGGATGGTACACAGGCAGTCGCCTTTCAGGTGCACTATGCGTGCTGCTCAGGGCTCACGCCGCGCATGCATGCAGTGTGAAACAGACACGCATCTACTCCTAAAGCAAGATGAGTCCGTTTCAACTTTATTAGCAAGTGTGGCTTTTGAACCTTAATCAATGAACATGTGCTGTATCACATATGCATGTCCTTTTTTTATAGTAACATTGAGCGTCCTGGATATCTTGATCGACATGAGTTTCGTCCAATCAGCAAGTAGCTATCCCATTCCAACAAAATACCTACCTTTTCCGGTTTGACTGATTTGTCGTTGTGTTTTCTGACTTGTCGATGTGGTTTCTGACTAGACATGTGCCGATATTCGGTAATGCGATTAACTGCGGTAATTGATTCGCGCGATGTTGTTATCGCGGGCACTTTCAAATACCGCGAAAATATATAGATCAGCATTTTGATTTTTAGAATGCGTATTTGTTTATTTTTCATCAACCGGATAAAAGTACACTGCGTGTATGCTGCGTAAGCGTCGCGCGCACTCTGATCTAAACAATCCCATTCCCCATGTGGAGATTCCTACGCGTGTGTGTGTGTGCGCTGCTGAGCAAAAGATGCGTGCGCACTCTGATGTAAACAGTACCACACGGAGAGGAAGCTTGGCAGAAGGATGAACGCTGCCGACGATTTATCCCCCTTCTAAAAGGGTGAAGTCTGAGGTTTGGAAATATTTTGGGTTAAAAGTAAGCCGAGTAATGAAATTTGACAGTGTGGCAGAATAATTATTTTAATTATACGTTGATGGAACGCAATAAAGTCATACACTGTCACAAAGTGCGAGTGAATTTGCTGTTTATAAATGTTTAGCTTGCTATAATAGTTAACACACTGGCTTGGCTTGTTATTCAAACAATAATAATAATATGAATTGTAGTACTTGGCGTTGTACAGACATAAGTATATTTAAAAGCAGTTAACAAAAGTTGTTCTTTTGCAGTTTGCAGTTTATTCTGTTTGAATAAACTCACTTTATACATCATTACTGTGTGTTGTTTTATTTATTTATATTTAAATGTTTGAGGCTCTCTTTATTATTTAAAATAAAGTTGTTATCAAGAGGAAAACACTGAAGTTGGTTTATATTTTCAACCTGCATTTCTCATAGAATTGAATACTGCGATAATACCGCTTACCGCGACGAAACCTTAATCAATTAATCACAGCATGGAAATTTGATACCGGCACATGCCTATTTCTGACTTGTCGATGTGGTTTCTGACTTGTTATTTTGTTTCCCGAATTGTTGTGGTGTTTTATGATTTGATATTGTGTTTTCAGATTTATCATTTTGATTTTTTGGTTTTTATTTTTATTTTGCTTTTAGATTTGTTTTCAGTTTTGCAATTTGATGTTTTGTTTTGAACTTCCCGGCCACCGTAATACCGGAACTCAGCAGCCCCCTCCCACACAAAACAACCTGCATTTATCACTTCATTCACCACCTGCTAACACAAAACAGGTGTGCGCGTCAAGAGGTATACATTCTCCCCATGGGACGGTGTAAGGTAAAACAGTTAGCTATAGTTTTTAACTATTTAACATCATTTTTTTATAAAACCTTATCAATCCTTTACATCCTGCTCAAGTCGCGCTGGCAAAGTTGATGTATCGGCTTGATCATCTTCATTTTCCGTATCAGATTCGGGCTCGAATTGATATAAGGAAGTACCGATGACATTTGATCACCTGTCAGGAGAATACGCCCTTTTCACATGACGTCACGCATCTTCCGTTCTGCCGCGAAGCAGTGTATCATTACTTCCGCTAGCACTCCAGTTCATAAGGTGGCGGTAATGCACCTATAAGATGATTTGCCAACCGCCAGTAAAACTCAAGAAGAAGAAGTTACTTCCGCTAGCGCCTCAGAATGGAGTTTACCAAGTGGCTTGCACATCTGCCACAAATACGTCTAGATCAGGGGTCTCCAACCTTTTTGTAAGCGAGGGCTACCTGAAGATATAAAATCATCTAGAGGGCTACTTGTTGATAAAATACTTTCAAACGTGAAACACGTGATGCATTATTTTTAGGCTCACAGGACCAAATTCTGTTTTCTTTCACATATTTTTCCACTTGAATATATTAAAGCTTACAACACGTGCTAATAACATTTCATGATGATTGATGTAGCACTTGGCTGATACGTATAGTCACAGATTCATCAACTGTCCTGAGCATTATTGTTGAGCCCTGTGTTTGGCGGGCACCTTACAGAGTTTATGCGGGCTACCAGGTGCCCGCGGGCACCACGTTGGAGACCACTGGTCTAGATGATGTACAACGTCTTGCAGACAAATTTTCACTAACGACAAGATCAAAGCTAGAGAAAGGATACAAATCTTCGTTGAACAGTACCTGTTTGATTATGAAGGTAAGTGTTTTGTTTTCTTTTTGTGTTAGCGAAGGTGCTAGGATAAGTACTTGAATACGTGTTCTGTCAGTTGTTTTTCTCACTGTTGTTAAAATCCAGCGCGACGGCAAAACGGAAGTTCTTTTTCTTCTTCTTCTTCTTGTTTGTTGCAAGACGGATGTTATGATACACTGCTTTGCAAAAAGGCGGAAGTTAAGTGACGTCATTGTGAAAAGGGCGTATTGCTTGGGAACATGATGTTCCGAATATGGTAAGAGGCGTTACATTTCCTTGAAACGCTTGCAGTATTCGACCAATTACTACGCACTGGTTAACTGGCAAATCATAGCACACCTCGCATTTCAGAGTGATGAGCTTTGTAACAAATCAGCGCGTTTCAGAGAGGCGGAGCAAAGAGGAGATACAAACATGCACGGTGTGTGGAAAATACAGCGTTTTTGAACCTTAAATCGTGTATACGCATTGAGTTACATCTAAAACAAACCATAATATTCATTTTAGCCGTGTCATTTGACCCCTTTAATGTTACATACAGATGGATAAATTAGGGCCGTATCATTTTAAATTTACCTAAATTTGTTTACATTTTTTAAGTTCTGTACTATACAATAGTTGGCTAATATATGTTTTTATCCAAAAAATTAATCCAATATCTCTTCGTCACGACATCCATATTACAACATTCGTTTATCATTCGGTAGTTGTAAATCTTATTTCTTGCGTTCAGGCAATTACAAAGCAACAACTGAGAAACAAAATACTCACCGAAGTTTAGGCCTACACGAAATAAAATATCAAAGTACGTGTCTCTTTTTCAAAGTTTCCCTAGAAAAAGAACTTAAAACCACTTATTTTTTACTGTGTACTGTACAGCTTCTCTTTAAAACATGTATGGTATATTTAAACATTTATATATTTCTCTCCGCTGCTTCTTTCTTTTTGTTACGGAGAAATGCCCTCTAGAGGACAGTAGTACCTCCTACAATTCTCCTCTGTATATCACTAGTACTACCCTAATTTTTAAAAGGGGTTACACATATTATTAAATCCTAAAGATAATAATTATAAATGTTCAGTGGGTTGTATTTTTAATTTAAATTCTGTAATTCTTTTCCATTTTAAATGTTCTTACAATACACTACACACATTATAGCCTAATAAAAGATTCCATAAAATAAACATAATAATTTATGAAAATATGTTATTTCTATTGAGTGCTTGTTTGTTCTTCTGAAGGTTCTGGTTCATAAAAGCATCAGGGAGTGAGCCAGATAACACAGGTGGGGATGAATCTTCACCTGGAGAGGACTGTGCTTGTCTGGGATATGAGAATGTCGAATTAAACTCTTGGTTTGATGCAAGTTGTAAAGCCGAGAAAAAGTTCATCTGTGAGAAAAGAAAATTCATTTATCTGCAGTGATGAAAAGTAAAAGAGATGCACTGACTCTTCACTGACTAATTATCAGTTGTGAATCTGATCAGTTGTGAATGTTTCCATACAACCTTTTATTGATTTCTTCACAATGCTTTTGAGAACACGTCTAATGTTGGGATTCGCATATCCATATATACTGTGTACTTAAACCTGTAGGATTTTGTGTTTTTTCTCTCACTATGTTTTATACCAAGGTGCCAAGTGTTTCTACTGCATTTATATGAAAGGCAATTTTACAATTTAAAATAAAAAAAGCCTACACCACACTGTATGTTTTCTCATTTATTGATCATTTAACAATTCAATTATTTCCACAGTGATACCACAATATCAATAATTTACACAATAATAAACTGTGACAAAAGAACCAGTACCTAAACAGAACAAGACCACTGTAAAGGCAGCATGCATTGGGTCAACTCACACTTCAATTTGACAAAATTAAAAATAAGTGAAAAAAATACATAAATTGACATGCTATTCAAATTTTCAGCTGCACATGCAAGGCTTTCCATTCAATAATAAACGCACAGAATCAGGGTACTGTACACTCTTATTATTAGTTTTCTTGAGACAATCGAGTGTAACATTACACGTTATACAGTATCGCAGTTTTGAATCTACAAACACAAAAGGTATTTTATTGTAACGTGACATAAAAACTGAGTGTTGTATGAATGCAAGATGTTTGCATTAAGAATAATTAAGTCGCATCACTAAAGTTGAAAAAACTCTTGGCCATGTTCCACAGAAATAATGTGACAAAAAATCCGCAGTGTGAATGATTCATTAACAGGTTAATTCTGTGGTATCACTCAGCGTGGGTTGTGAGGGGTCACAGGTTTTGGCCGTGTGGGTAAGTGGTGTTAAACACGCTGGCGTCAGTAGCTGCTGAAGTGTTTAAGAGTTGCAAACGACGCATTGTTGCTGTTTTTCTGCTTAATGGTTCAGATCACGGACACGGTGAAGATGATGTTCAGCATGAGTGGCTCTGTGCTGTTTCTTCTGACCTTTTCATCCGTCATCTCTGAAGTTGTAGACTTCAGTGAGTGTAGAGAGTTTTTCTATGATGGAAAGCCTCCAGTGATTCCTGGCATTCTGGAGAATTCACGTTCCCAGAGAGATCAATTCAAAACGATCTGTCAGAAGTATGCTGGCCTATACAAATATGCGACATTCTACGATATAACAAACAGGATTCCTGTTTTTTCAGCATACAAATTCCATGAGGATAAAAAGATTGAAAGACCAGGAAATGAATGGATGGTGGAGCCTGAGGTGAAGCATATTTTTTTATCTTCTATATGTTTAAAAAAAGATTATTGTGAACAGTGAGCTTTTTTTACTGTATAACCTGCTTTCATGATTACAGGCATATGGGTGGGTTATAAATGAATTTGTCCTGGATTGTTTCAGCCCATGGTTGGGTCAAATATGATCATTTTCTGGGTTCATTTAACCCATCGGTTGGGACCCGACCATGGGTGGAAAACAACCCAGCAACTGTTAGTTTGCACATTTATCTTTATGCGTTTGTATTCATATACTGTTGTGATTTTCAATGGAACACAAATGTATAAAAAAGGCTGAGATGAATGATGAGAATTAATGAACTATAGCTTTAATTTGGTCTTCTCTTAGTCTACTAATATCTTTCTTTTAAACATTTGTTCTGTAGCTCGAAGTCTCCAGTGATGAGATGGGCATGCCATATGAGAATCAAGCCACAGATGAAGACTTCTTCAATAACAGTTATAGTGTGAATCGCGGTCACTTGTTTCCCAGCTGTCACTCAGGTGATGAAGACATCGCTCGTTCTACATTCACATATACCAACACTGTGCCACAGAAGATCAGCTTCAATAGCGGCAGCTGGAATCGCATGGAAATAGAGACTATAAAGGTGATGAGTAAATACTGCCGTGACAGCAAGTACAACAGAAATGTTTTGGCCCATGTGTTGACAGGAGCTGTGCCTGGCAACATGAGCGAGTGAACATTCCATCATTCATGTGGATGGCATTCTGCTGCTATAACCGCTCCTCGGGTTCATGGTCCTCTCAAGCTTACTGGGCTCCAAACCAAGATGAAATCAAAGTTGACAACATCACAATCGATGAAATAAGCCTGCAGGAATTACAAACAAATCTGAGTAAATATTGGGTTAAAGTCACAAACCTATTTGGCAACGACTGTAAATAACCGATCAGATTACTGTACATCCCACTGAAAGCAAAGATACAAAAACAAAAAGATCAATAATGTTTCAAACAACCATAAGGGTTTTAATGAGCTTTTCTAAAATAAAACAAATAAGCATGCTTTTAACTCTATTTTAGCATTTGCAAATGTTTCTTAGCACACATAGCAAGTTTCACTTAGTATACGTATATCTACTGTAAAATTATATCATACATGGAAAATAAAAGTAAAAATATGTCTCCTCAAAGCATGTAATAAATAAACTGCAATAAAATGTTCGTCAAATTCATCTCACTTGATATAAAAGTGTGACATTTCTGTGACATTGGTATTGTAAATACTATACAGTGAAATGTGAAAAAGTATGGACACCCTTTTGAATTTTATGCTTATGCTTTTCCTTATCAGGACATAATAAAAATCATCTGGTCCATGGCAGGCCTTAAAATGAGAAAATACAACTTCAAATGAACAACAACATGTGACATATTACACCGTGTCACTGTTTATTTAACAAAAACTATAGGCCAAAATGAATAAGCCATGGGTGAAAAAGTACAGACACCCTTATCATTTCCATAGGAATTAAAGGAATAGTTCACCCAAAAAATGATAAGATTCTGTCATCATTTCCTCACCCAAGAGTTGTTCCAAATCTGTATAAATGTCTTTGTTCTGATGAACACAGAGAAAGATATTCCGAAGAATGCTTGTAACCACACAGTTCTTGGCCACCATTGACTAGTAGGAAAAATGTCTTTGTAAATTTCTTTGTTCTGTTGAACACAAAAGAAGATATTTTGAAGAATGCAGGAAAGCAAACAGTTCTGGTTTACTTTTGACTACTATTGTCATTTTTCCTACTATGGTAGTCAATGGTGACCAAGAACTGTTTGGTTATATATCCTTCCCTCTGTTTATCAGAAGAAAGAAATGTATTCAGGTTTGGAACAACTAGAGAGGGAGCAACTCATGACAGAATTTTCATTTTTGGGTGAACTGTCCCTTTAAAAGGGTAAGTAGTGGTCAGGCACTGTTAATCATATGTTTTTGATTGACTGATCACCAGCAAGTGTGAGCACTTCTATAAAAGCAGAAGTTTTGGCAGTTTGCTTGTCTGGAGCATTCAGGTGTGTGTTAACATGATGTTAAGGAGGAAACACATCAGCAATGAACTAGCAATTGTTGCTGCCATCAAACTTGGAAGGGTACAGACATTTCCAACCAAAGTCCATCGTTCTACAGTGAGGAAGATGGAAGGCATTCAAGATAGCTGTCAATCTTCCCAGGAGTACATCCCAGCCAATTCACTCCAAGGTCAGACCGTGCAGTGCTTAGAGAAATTGCAAACAACCCAAGACTCTACAGACCTCAGTCATCATTGTCATCATGGTAAATTATGAGGTTTGTGACAGTACAATTAGAAAAAGACCATGTCTGAAAAGTTTGCCTTGAAGAAGCCACGTCTCTTTAAAAAAGACACGACAGCACAGCTAGGGTTTGCAACAACCACAGCTGAAAAAAACAGAAGACTTCTAGAACAGTGTCCTTTAGACAGACAAGAAAACAGGGGAATGTTTGGCCATAATGCACAGCACCAGGTTTGGTGAAAAACCTAGACATCATATCAGCACAAACACCCCTTGCCAAAAGTTGAGCACGCTGCTGGAGGAGTGACGATTTTTGACTTGTTCTGCAGCCACTGGACCTGTGCACCTTGCAGTCATTATTGAGTTGACCATATTAAGTATTCTAGTCAAATGTGTGACCATCTGTCTAACAGATAAAGCTTGGTTGTTGGGCATGCACCAGGACAATAATCTACAACAGAATGGCTAAAAAAGAAAAGAATAATAGCCAGACAAGTCCAGACCAAAATGATGTGGCGCATAAGCATAAATGCCCACAAACCTCAACGAACTTTAGCAACACTGTAAAGAAGAGTGGGCCAAAATTCCTCCAGAACTATGTGAGGAATTGGCATACGGACAACAGAAAACGATTACTTCAAGTTATTCCTGCTAAAATGGGCTCTAAAAGCAACTGAATCTTCTGGTGTCCTTACCTTTTCACACATGGCTTATTCATTTGGCGAAGTTTATGTTAATCAAACAGAGACACGGTGTAATATGTCACATGTTGTTGTTCATCTGAAGCTAATTTTAAGGCCTGCCATGGACCAGATGATTTTTATTATGTCCTGATACAGAAAAGCATATATTAGGGTGTGCTTACTTTTACATAAGACTGTAGTAGACCAGAAAAAACATCACAAGCTGGATTACATATATTTACATTTATGCATTTGGCAGACGCTTTTATCCAAAGCGACGTACATTGCATTGTACTATAGATTTTTTTTTTCTTTATATGTGCATTCCCATAGGATCAAACCATGACATTGGCGTTACTAGCGCAATGATCTGAGCCACATTATTTGACAACCCAGTTAAAACCATTCTTTTCTTCTTTGTGAGGATTCAAAACGCCTGCATCTTAAAACAAAAGTATTCACAAATGTCAATGTATGTTTTCATTTATGACAGATGTGTTTTTCTAAAAACACACAGTTTATGCAGCAATTAACAAAGATGTCAGCAAAGATAAAAGGTTAAGGCAAGAACAGCACAGCATGTAGGACTCAAGTATTTTAGAGCAAAGTGCACTTGTGGTTTTCAATGTACCAACATTCAAGTAGTGCTGATCTGAAATGCAGAGCAAACAGAGTCCAAAATTCACACCTGACCTCATGATGCTTCAAGTCTATGATGAGAGATCTGCGGTCATGCAAATTCAGCTGTGTGCAATAGTAAGATGGTAATGCTACTCCATTGGCTGATGTTTAAGTGCAAGCTTGTGCTGCTAGAAAAGTGTGAAAGAAAACTTAACACTCTTCATACAAGTCTGCAAAACCTGAGTTCACATGAATGTGTGCGTGTGTGCGTGATTGTGTGATGACCAGTGATGCCGGTAACGCGTTACTTAGTAACGCGTTACTCTAATCTGACCACTTTTTTCAGTAACGAGTAATCTAATGCGTTACTATTTCCAAACCAGTAATCAGATTAAAGTTACTTATCCAAGTCACTGTGCGTTACTATTTTTGTCATTTTCCTTAGTAAGAATATATATTTTTTGCTTTCTTCTTGCGTCTCAGGGAGTGAAGTCACGTATGCGACAAGTCACGTTTTCAGCATGAGGACACTTCACGTGTAATAGCCCCTACCACGCAGCGACACAAACGTAAACAACAATGGAGGGAGGAGAGAGATGCGCGTTTTCTAGCTGGAAATACAGTCACTATTTTGTGTTTGTGTCAGCTAAAGATGGCAATATTAAGGTTCGTTGTACACTCTGTGCTATCGACAAAGTGCTATCTAGCTACAAAAACACTACGTCAAATTTGAAGAAACATTTGGAGTCGCAGCACTGCACAGTCAAACTTACAGAGCAAGTCCCACAAGGTGGTGCGAAGCAGAGAGCAGGAGGTCCCCCACCACCCAAACAACAAAAGCTGGACTTCGGTGCAAAACCAGTAAGTGGGGGAGAGTTGAAGAAGTTGGTCGGGCAGTATGTTGTAGAGGAAATGCTGCCCTTAAACACGGTTGACTCACCCTCGTTTCGTGCCATAATAAACAAGATCCCTACTACTGTCAATGCTGAGCTGCCTCACAGAACAGGAAATAGTTTTTAAGTTCAACTTAAAATGTCAGGAAATACATTGTTGACATTACTGTTAAAAATACACTTCCAATGAAGTCAGTGTTGGCAAACCCGGTTGTCATTTTTATGTTGCGGCGGCGGGGGTGTTGTCGGCAGCTGCTGAATGTAACGGATAAAGTAACTTGTAATCTAACTTAGTTACTTTTAAAATAAAGTAATCTGTAAAGTAACTAAGTTACTTTTAAAAAGGAGTAATCAGTAATCAGATTACTTTTTCAAAGTAACTGTGGCAACACTGGTGACGACTAAAGATGACTATCTGTGCCGATAAATTTAAATAAATAGAGGAGGAACATCAGTCCTAAAAGAGGCTGTTAGCATTGTACGACATTCGTGTTTCTTGTGATACGGTTTAGCGTGAACACAGGTGAGAATGCATCCTTTTGTTGTGGGAATCGTCTGTGTGCTGCTGGCGCTGAGCTTTCCAGGCATCGACTCCAGAGTGGTAAAGAAATTCACTTATTGCAGCGAGTTGTTTTTTAAAGAAAAGCCTCCAGTGATTCCTGGCATTCTGGAGAAATCAGAGCCACAGACTGATGGTTTCAGAGTAATCTGTCAAAAATATAAGAACAAGATCAGGTTCGCGACACTCTACAACAAGCAAGATTCCAGTTTTCTCTGCGTACAAATACACCAGGACCAATCATTTCAAGAGACCAAAAATTCCACAAACTCGCATGATTGAGTTGCAGGTTTGTTTACATTTTTTGTCCTTTTGAAAAACATGTTTTGTGTGTCCTTTTTTGCAAACCCCGTCGTCTTATTCTATTGGTTGATGTATTGGTCTGTTAACTCTTTCTCTAGCTTGAACCTTCATCTTCTGACATGAAAAAGCCATTTGGCAATCAGGCTAGAAATCAAGACTACTGGATAAATGACAAATGTTCTCACGGGACCTTATTTCCTATGAATCACGCAGCTGATAGAGAAACTGCCAGCTCTACACTTACACTGACCAACAGTGTGCCAGAGAAAAGTGGCTTCAGAAAAGGACTGTGGAATCGTGTGGAAAATGAAACTAAGGTCAATATGGACAATAACTGTTGTGATAATAATAACAGAACTGTTGCCTATGTGGTGACAGGGGTCATACCTGGTAAAGAATCGCTGAATGAGAGAGTGAACATTCCATCAGTCGTGTGGACGGCGTTTTGCTGCTATAACCGTGCAACAACATCATGGGTCTCTAAAATTTACACAAACAAATATTACAATGGGGAGACCAACATCGCGCTCAGGAGCTTGGAGGATTTACAGACAATCCTGTGTGATGAATGGGGTTACAAAGTTGAGCTGTTTAACAACAACAACTGTAAGTAAATAAAAGACAGCCATAAGTAAATAAAAACTTATGTAGTAAATAAAAGTAAATAAAGTAGTAAGTAAATAAAAGACAGCCATCTTCATTCAGAGCAGTGCAGATAAGATCTGACGCTTGAGAATTCAGGATTGTTTACTGTTTAGGGGGTAAGATGTTAACTTTTCTTGAAAAGCTGCATTTAAAGCAAATGTTTATGCCAAGAAAGAAATTGTCACGAGGAATGCGGACAGAACCCAAGCGCAGGCAGACAAAGGGTTAACAAAAAACTCTTTATTAAAAGAGACAAACAAAAAACCCACAATGGGGGAGAACACTACAAACCAAACAAGAATCAAAACTAAAAACTTCCTCGAGGGGAATAACAAAACAAGGTCCAAGGAAATTATAATAATAAATAATAGTCCAAACACGAAGGGAACAGGGTAATCCAAAACACGAAGGGGAACAGGGTAATCCAAAACACGAAGGGAAACAGGGTAATCCAAAACACGAAGGGGAACAGGGTAATCCAAAACACGAAGGGGAACAGGGTAATCCAAAACACGAAGGGGAACAGGGTAATCCAAAACACGAAGGGGAACAAGGTAATCCAAAACATGAAGGGAAACAAGGGTAATCAAACAGTAAATCCACGGTTGACTCACAGGCAGGAAAACACGCAGGATACGGGAGACAGGAAGGAATGAACCGACAAGGTGCGAGGGAAACAGAGACACTAAGAAGGGAAACGTTAACGAGGGGAGATTGCACAGGGACAGTGAAGGACAGGTGACAAGACTTAAAACTAATGGGAAAACAAGCGGGAAAATGACGGGACAGGTGAACGGGATAACACTAATGGGAGCTGACGGAGATACAAGGGGGCGGGGCTAGAAGATGCAACACCGGAGAGAGAGCATGGCATTACAAAATCAAAACAATGCCATGCCCTTCTCTCCACATAAAACACATGGGTCTGACATGATCCTGCCACAAGACCTGAAAACCAATACAAGGAGAGGCAGGATCATGACAGAACCCCCGCCTTAAAGAACGCCCCCAAGCATTCTCCAAGGGGACACACTAACAGGACAAGACCGACAGACATGAGGACAGACACCATAAACACAAAACAGAACAAACTAGGAGCAGGGCTGACAGGACGACAAAGGGGTTGGGGTTGGACAAGAGGATAAACATTAATGGGAGGGGGGAGGGGGAAAGAGTAGGGGAAACTTGGGGACACTGAACTTGGGCGGGACAGGAAGTGGCGATTTAGGAGAGTTATGGGGTTGCTTCCTAGAGCGGGGTGGAGGGGCAGGACGGGAAGAGCTAGGTGGGGTAGGGGAACCTTTCTTGGGGAGGGGAGACATGGGACGGGCAGGACAGAAAGGGCTAAACGAGGTAGGGGCAGACTGTGACAATAACAGCGGGACAGGGTTGGGTACTGGCTGGAAGGCCGGCTGGACAGGGCTGGATGCCGGCAGGACAGGGCTGGACACCGGCTGGAATGCCGGCTGCTGGGCCGGGCTGGACGCTGGCAGGATCACCGGCTGGACTGAACTCGATACTGGCAGTGCCCCCCCCCGGCTAGCTCCGTGCTGGAGGAGTCGGATGGGGAGTCCCACGACTCCCTTCTCCCACGCCTGCCACGGAGGCTGGTGGGGGGGTCGAAGCTGGCAGAACTAGCGACGGGTGGTGCTGAGGTCCCCAGGGTGACCATGCCCAGGGAACACCCCTCCGGGATCGCAGACAAGGAGGGTGGGGACTTGACTGGAGGAGAGGGCCTGGAATCGTCCCGGTTGACCAGGTAGCTCACCATCTCGCGAAAGCCCAGAGGTTTCAGCAACCGGGTCTCACTGGCAGTGAGGGGTTCAACGAGGCCGCTGTTAAATATGAGTTTTAGCTCTCTCTCGTTGAACTCCTTCCCCACCGCCTCGGTCTGAAAGTCCCGAGCATACTCCAGGACACTAGAGTCCCTCTGGTGAATCCCGAACAGGAGGTGGACTTGCTGCGATTGTGATGTCACCCGTAGGTTTGTGAAGAGTGTCGGTACATGATCCGGGATACCTGCACGATCCATTTTGCGCATTTGCGTAATTACGTAGTAGAAAACGTCACGGTTTCCCTACACCAGTGGTTCTCAAACTTTTTCGTTGTAAGGCCCCCTTTGTGTAGAGTGCATCGCTTTGCGGCCCCCCAAATAAAGACTTATAATCTTAAATTTAAAAATTTTATTTAAACAAAAACATATTCGGTTATACAATGCTGAAACATCAATTCTTTTGTCTGGTGGTCTTATTTTTCTGATGTTTGATTGCATAAAATCTATGATCAATTTCTATATTTCATAAAATGCCACAAAATCTGTGACCCCCTGGATCCACTGCGAGCAAACCGAGCTAACCTGTAGACTAACAGCAAGGACTCATTTTACTCCTAATTCTGTCATCATTTACGCACCCGCATTTACACATTGCTTGCTGGAACGTATTGCATTAGTTATATGTTTTTCTTTTCAGCTGTTTTTTCTTTCATTTGTTTACATTTTTGTTTTCCACAAAGTTAAGTTGGATATGGATTTGAGGTGACACTACGGTCAGACGGTTTCATCGCGTGCCAGACCCCCAGTTAACTTAAGTGAACAGCCTCTTGGAAATTGTATTGGATGCTCCGAGCCTCCGACTTGCCGTAGAGCTCGCAAACCCAGAAGAGGAGGGGCTATGTATATTAGCTAATAAGTTTGCATTTTGAGTGACGTGTGACGTTAACTTAACGTCGATCGGCGTGAGGCGTTATTTAAACGCGTGGCGGCGTATGACGTTAATTTAGCGCCAGGCGGCGCTTATTTAACGCCTGGCGGCGTTAAGAAATCGGCGTTTTAATATTAATACGGCGATTAAAAGCACGCGAATTGTGAACCTGTTGGCTTTCGATAACTATGACCCCTTTTATTTTTTTAATTCGTTAACTCACCTCTTCACTTTATTCCCTTGTTTTCTCCACAACAATTTATTGTGGGACAAAGTTGCCAGCATAAAGGTATTCTGCTGAAGAATCTGAATTTTCTCTTCAATCATATTCATTATTCATGATGTGATGTGCAGTGTTTTGAAAACAATTGTATGCACTCAAATCTTTCAAGAAAGGAGAACTAAGTGCTACACCTCTAACCTTTTTCTAATACTCAATTTTTTCCACAAATTGCATAACCGTTTAATGGAGCATCCATCTAATCAGGCTAATGTAAGCTTCTTACATGCAGGTCTATACGGTCTTTTATGAGAGAGGCAAAAATGTTTTTGTTGGACAAAATAAATCCTGACAACTGTGTGTCTGGTCAATGATAGATTATGATATAATGCAAATTATCAAATCATTTATGCTTCCAAATCATCCTGACAGAGACGGATTATACATTTTATTCCCACTGTCTGACAATATTGAAAATGAACACTAGGGTGCGCTAGAGGAAAATGGAAAACATTTCCAATTCAAAGTTTAAGTCATGTTGAATCAAAGTATCATATTGAATCTCACAATATTGCATTGATATCTAAATGATCATAATTGAATAACGTTTACAAGTGTGTGAAACATTAGCAGTTGACCACCAAAATGGCTATCACAAGGCAAAAGTAGACTAGCAAGAAAAACAATAATTATCTTTGTTATATTTCTATTTTAGGAATCTTTACATCATGCGAATCTGCTAGGGTTTTCATGCAATGATAAACAGTCTTTACTGTGTAAGATTACAATTGATCACAGTTATGAAAAACAGAAAAGTGCAAAATGATTCTTCTGAGACCCAAACATTGAAGTATATTGTGTTTTATAAAATATGCATGGTCTGTATTCAATTTACACTTTAATCCTGTGATATTATTCAGTCAGTTTCTTAATAAAACTGTAGGTTTCGTGAGGTCACAGGTCTTGGCCGTGCACGTGGGTAGGTGGAGTTGCATGCCTGTATGCTAAAGTATTTAAAAGGTTAAAGAGGGGAGTTTCATGGTTTATTTCTGCTTTGTGACTTAGTTCAGAGTGAAATCACAGGGTAAAGATGATGTTAATCATGAGTGGCTCTGTGCTGCTTCTGCTGGCATTTCCAGCCGTCATCTCTGAAGTTGTAGACTTCAGTAAGTGTAGTGAGTTTTTCTTTGAAGGAAAGTCTCCAGTGATTCCTGGCATTCTGGAGAATTCAACCCCCCAGAATGATCGATACAAAACGATCTGTCAAAAATTTAATGACAGCTACAGATTTACGACACTCTTTGACACGACAAAGAAGATTCCAATTTTCTCAGCTTACAAATTCACCGCGGCTGCAAAAACCCCAAGACTACGAGACGGATGGATGATTGAGCCTCAGGTGATCTTGATACTATTTTGTTTATTTCTTTCTCTCCCATATGATTTCGATTATTGGGTTCAACTGTATAGTGATTATATTTATGTCCATATTTATTATACTGTATGAGTGTGTGTGTTTCTATGGAACACAGAATTAGTTGTGATTTGATTCCTCACTGTATAGAAAAATGCGGTATGAAGATAAAAAAAAATAGTTCCACAGAAACAATGAGGGGTTACAGGTTTGGATTGATATGAAAAATGTATTAAATTAATTAACTATACCTTTTATCAGTCTCCTTTGCAATAAGTGGTCAGATTTCGGGGGTTTCTGATCATCAGTGCTCAAGCAATAGCTCTCTAAATATAAATGTATAATCATACACTTATCCTCATGGGTTTACACGTTGTTTCTTGAACAAAAAATGTATAGAAAAGGAGTGTAAATAAACCTTGACAAATGCAATCTACAGTCTTTAATATAGTCTAGCCTACTTAGTCTAGTAATAATCGTTAATCTTTCTTTTGAATGTTTGTAGCTGGAACTCCTCAAGGATGAGATGGGCGTGCCATATGAAAATCAAGCCATAGATGAAGACTACTACTATAATAAATGTAATGTGGGTCGCGGTCATTTGTTTCCCAGCTGTCATTCACCTGATAAGGTCTTCGCTCAATCTACATTCACATTGACCAACACTGTGCCACAAAAGGAAAGCTTCAATAGCGGCAGCTGGAATCGCATGGAAATAGAGACTAAAGATTTGATGGGTAAATACTGCGTCGATGAAATGGATCAAAATAAAGTTTTGGCCCATGTGTTGACAGGAGCTGTACCTGGCAACAATAAACTAAATGAGAGAGTGAACATTCCATCATTCATGTGGATGACATTCTGCTGCTATAACAACTCCAGTCAGTCGTGGATCTCTCAAGCTTACTGGGCTCCAAATGAAGATGAAAACAAAGCAGACAACATCACAATTGCTGTAAGAAGCCTGCAAGAATTACAGGAATTTCTGAGTACAAAATGGGTGAAAATCACACAACTATTTGAAAACAACTGTGCGAAAAACAGAAACATGTACAATCCAATGAAAGCCAGAAGCAAAATCAGAGAAATAATCAAGCTGCGTGCACAATGCCGGCGACTAGCACTGACAGAGCGTCGCAATCTCGCTCATAGATGCTTGGCTGCTTCCGGCGACACAAGCGGCTATGTCCCAATTCAAAGGCAGAGTCCTCGCCTTCGAAGTCTGCGTCCACCGAAGGATTAGAGATTTCTGTCAAAAATGGTTTAATTTAGCTTTTTCCAGCCTCAACTTACAATTATCCTGCTTTTAACGCAACATTAAACGTTTAGCATTTACAAACGCTTCTTAGCACACACATAGCAGCTAAAAGTATGCTTACAGTATCATCCACAAAAAGCATGTAATGTAATGAATTGTGTGTAAACTGTCTTTTTTTGCAATAAAGTTGACATATTGGTATATCAGACTCATCTCTCTTATTGGTAAGAAAATGTGGCATAATATTTCTTAAAATGTTCTAGAAAACCACCAGAGATAACATCCTTAGCTAAGTATATTTTATAAAATCCAAAGCCAAAAATTCACTTTTTTTTCTTCAGAAAAAACAGTCAATAAAGTATCTGGAGTAGCTCTATATACTGTACATATTATATTATATTCATATATATTTAATATTAATTTCCTAACGCAAAAGGGTCTGCAACTGGACTGCAGGTAGAAGCGTTTTTTCAGTCTGCTGGTTCTAGAATTAATACTCCGGAACCGTCTGTTCTGACTGTGTGCTGAGTGACTGTCCGAAGTGATTTTGAAAACCTTACTCAAACTCCACATATCAAACATATCTTGTAGCGTTGGGGGTTTGTTGGAGATTAGGAATTTAGCTGCTCAAGCTCACCAGGATGCTTTTAATTGTGCATTGGACTCCAAGTCACTCTTTGCTGAGTCTGAGATTGTTAAATAATGCGGTAAGATGTGTGCTATATAGTATGTACTTGATGGTGGTGCTGTTTCGTCAGCAGGTGAAACCAAATTCATTTTTAACTCACAGTACAAATATACACTGTAAAAATATCCATAAAAATAGGGCACAGTATGCATATTATGTATACAATTTTTCCATATTTATTTGTTTCACTGTGTGTGTGTGTGTGTGTGTGTGTGTGTGCGTGCGTGCGTGCGTGCGTGCGTGTGGCTAAACTACTTAAGTGCGTAGAGGAGGAACATCAGTCCTAAAAGAGACTGTAAGCCTTGCGAGACATTTGTGTTTCTCCTATAGTCATTTTAGTTAGTGACTTTGTTTGTCACACGTGAGAATGCGTCTGTTAGTCGCGAGTGTCGTCTGTGTGCTGCTGGCGCTGAGCTTTCCAGGTATCGTCTCCAAACTTGAAGACAACATCACTGCATGTGGTGATTTCTTTTTTGAAGATAAGTCTCCAGTTATTCCTGGCATTCTGGAGGATTCAGTCACACAGGATAATCGTTACAAAATAATCTGTCAGAAATATAAGAACAAGATCAGGTTTGCGACAATTTACGACACAACAAACAGGATTCCTGTCTTCTCTGCTTACAAATATACTGGGACAAACAACTTCACAAGACCAGAAATTCCACGAATTTGGAGGACTGAGTCACAGGTTTGATTTGTTTGTATTTTAGAGAAAAGTCCCTTACAAAAATAAACCAGGGTTTTACTACAAAAAACATAGTTATATCATGGTTTTGAAAATGGTAATCAATATGCCGAAACTCTTCTACTATTAAAAAACCTTTAGAAGGGTTGTTTTCCATTGTGTCTTGTTTTGTAAACTTTGTCTTCTTATTATCTTGGCTGTCTTCTTTCTTATAGCTCGAACCTTCAGATGCTGAAATGCAAGTGCCGTTTTCCAAGCAGGCTAGAAATCAAGACTACTGGATAAAAGATACATGTAACTGTACCCACGGTACCTTATTTCCTATAAATCACACAGCTGATACAGAAACTGCTAATTCTACATTCACACTGACCAACAGTGTGCCGGAGAGAAGCGGCTTCAGGGAAGAAATTTGGAATGTTGTGGAAAAAACAACCAAGGAAGTCATGGACAGGTACTGTCGTGATAACAACAACAACATTGTTGCATACGTGCTGACAGGAGCCGTACCGAGTAAGGCTAGTAAGCTGAACAATAGAGTAAACATTCCATCAAATGTGTGGACAGCCTTTTGCTGCTATAACAGAACAGAAACATCATGGGTCTCTAAAACCTTTAAGGCAGAAAACAAGGCTAAAAACGTGACCATCACACTCAAGAGCCTAGAGATCTTACAAAGTTTCCTGACCAAAGAACTAGGGGTAAATGTTGAGCTGTTCAAAAACAACTGTGATGTTGTTGCATCTCAGTTCAGATGCAGGAACCTCCGAAACCAATGGCTGCGTTCCATGAGCAAATGCATCAGAGCGGCACGACGAAGGCCATCCCTGGTCTTAGAATGCCACAAAATGCATCCTTCCCCCAGAATGCAATGTAGAAGACTAATTGATCATGATAGCCAACTCCGTTTGGGATTTTTTTCAGATTAAACATTAAGCAAGCATTCTGCAGCATACATGCATGGTTCCTTACATATGATTGCAATATTAAAATATTACTGCTGCATTGCTGTATATGCTGCATTTTACTTTTGCATGGCTGGTTATTTTGATATCGTGTCTATCTGTCATATATTCTGAGTAAACCCTTGCAAATCTATTAGTCTTCTTCATCATAGCAATGCCAATAACATAGATGCCTGAGAATTCAGAATAATATATAAAAAACCACTTTTTGATCATGACAATCATGTAGCTTTTCAAGAAAATCTGTATTAAAAGCAAATGTGTATCATCAAATGCAAAGAAAAAAGAAAAACTGTCATCTTTAATAAAGCTTGCAAATGCAAATAATGGCATATCATAATCATCTTACTGACGAGTGTGTTTTGTTATCAATGGAAGATAAATTATGAATCAAGCAACTGAATAAAAGTACAGATTTAACTTTGCTTGAACATAAAAAAAAATACTTGATTTTTAATGTACTTACAAGCATTAAAAGTAAAAAGTACTGACTAAAAAGCATGTTTATTTGTTTCGTAATTTTGTATACTGAATTTAGGCAGATATTTTGTACATTTTGTACCATCAAAACTAGTAATATGCTATGCTAAGGACTTCATTTGGACAACATTAAAGGCGATTTTCTCAAGGTTTAGATTTTTTGCAGTTTTGCACCCTCAGATTCCAGATTTTCAAATAGCTGTATCTCGGTCAAATATTGTCCTATCTTAACAAATATCCTAACAAACAAATATATCAATTGAAAGCTTATTTATTCAGCTTCCAGATGATGTAAAAATCTCAAATTCGAAACATTGATCCTTAAGACTGGTTTTGCTGTCCAGGGTCACATTTAAACAATTTCTGTTATTTTAAGTTTTTTAAGTAATTGCTAAGTTTTATTTACATAAATAATATACCATAGAAAAATGCAATTAGAATTTAACATGACTCTGCAAACCCATTTATACAATACACTACTAAAGTAATTTATTTTAATTTGCAACACATTCTGGATGTATATAATTGTTTTTTAACAATGAAAAGTAAAAGACAATGAGGCATGTACAACAACATTTATAGTGCAAATGTTGCCATGTCTCTATTGCCTTGGGAATTCTTGATCCGAAAACGCTAAAGACCGCTGATCTCTATAGGGCACTGACAGGATTATAAGGTTGGTTGCTATAGGGCATTGATAGCATGATCTAGGTGTCTTCCCACGAATCCCACCCAAATCACTGGTATTCTGATTTTTGGATATGCCCAGGAACTTGCACAAGTCTAATTCTTCTGAGAAGTTTTAGCAGATGCCGAAACTGAATATATCAATGCACAGGTGCAGGACGAGCTGTTAATGTCTGGCGAGCCTATATGACAAATTATTATAGTGAATAGTTATACCAAACACGATACGCATGCCATTTAACATTCTTATTTACCGTTTTATTCCTCCTATATCCGTTTCAGACATTTAATAGTTAACTATAATAATTAACAATTAACATTTGTGCAGTTTTAATAGATTGGTGGCAGTGTCTCCGACTTTCGCTGGTCAGGAATTCTCATTTCTTATCATCTAAAACAATTATATACTGTAGAATAAGTTATCTCTCCCTTTCTTCCTCATTTATTGATTCACCACGCCAACTAACATTTGTGAAGTTGGCTAGTTAATATGCCAACAATCCCAGAGTTACGTTAATGATTACAAATGTGTTGATTTTATTAAAGAATACGCAGTGGTTTTAAAAGTGGGGGTGAGTTATCAGCAGAAAGTATGTACACCAGCGACAGGGAAACACGATTGCGACCCCGGGACAATCGCGACGGAGGGGGACGCGAAGCGGCAGTAATTTCAGGGGCAGGTTTACGAAAACACTGAAATAGTGTAGTTTAAACGCTTGCCTTTCATGATCTCATTTTGTTTCATATCTCCCGGGTGCACCGATGGCCCAAATGTCGGTGCTGCCCAGGTGCAGGACGAGCTGGTTTAATGTCTGGCGAGCCTCACTGAAAAAAATATGATGTGCCTTAGACGATTTTATGACAAGAAATGATTAAAATATCCTTAATATAATGATATTCCTGTTTTTAACAAAAAAATAGTTCAAATAACGTAAAAATCTTGGTAATTAAATCTACTAATTTTGGCTGTTTAGATTTTAATTATTTTGTTTGAGTGATTTTAATTGAACAAATTATTAAGTAAATCCAACTCAATTTTATTATGTTAAACCCATTTAAATTGGTCAAATTAAGTTTAATTATTTATTTTGTGTTGAGACAACATAAATAATTTTAGTAGATATATCTTTGGCATTTGATCTGTAGTTCCCAGTATGCTTTGTATCTGACTGCATTAGGGGTGATTCACATTTCGCGTCTAAAACCGCGCGGAAAACGCGAGCCGCACTGAGTTCTCCTTTTTTTCCAAAGCACATGGGCCCGGTTGCATAAAGCACCTTAAGTGTAATTTTCCCTTAAGTGTGTCCTTAAATATACCTTAAGTTTTACTTAAGTTATTCTCCTATTGTCTATGGTAAAGGAAAATCACCCCTTAAGTGTCATACTTAAGGGAAAAACTTAAGGTGCTTTATGCAACCGGGGCCTGGACTTTACGCTCTCCTGGCGTCTGTCGTCGCTAAGCAACCATGGGCCACGATAGCCGTTGAGACCACAAGGTATAAACAAAGGATATATGGATTATATGCACTGAAAATACCTTGCAATAACTCTGCTTCTAGATTTAGTTATGCTGTGATCATTTGTGTCTCCATCTTCATTGAGCTTGTCTTTATTGGCTGGTTGGTTCTTGTCACATGACCTGCGGTGCGCGGAAAAGACCCGAAATGTGAATTGGGCCTTAGGAGATTCATTTTCAAGATTAATTGTCATTTTAAGTGTTTTTCAGTAAAAAGAAAGACTTGTTCGTGTTTTTTGTTGATTTATCTTTGAGATTAATGAGAGCTTTGGCATTATTTTGAAGTTTGGGTTTTTAAGTTGTTACTGTTGTTCAGAAGAGCGGTGCTTGTGCCTAGGCTGAGGGAGGTACAATATTAGTCATGAAGTGTGTTTTTTCACTTATTGAGCAGCAAGTGTGCTAATGACAGTACAGAGACCACCAGTCTCTTCTTACTTGACCATCAATGTTGTAAAAAAATAGTATATTTCAATATGAAAGTAAGTGATCTGTGAAGTTTGAGTTAGACACACCAAATTGTTCAGCATAATTTTTTTGTTTACTTTACGTAAATTTTACTTGATATTTTAACAAATATTTTAATAAGTAGAATAATAAATAATAAATAAATAATAAATAGTATTTAATAAGTATAATTTACTTTATTCTGGTTATTAAATTAAACTTGAATTATAGCAGCAAATTTTACTTAATAAGATCCTTGTTACAATTTGCAAAAAAATTTTAAGTCAATTCTACTAGTTATTTTTTCCAAAGTATGAAAAATTGTTATAGTGAATAGTTATACCAAACACACAGCTACATTTGATACGCATGCCATTTAACATTCTTATTTACCGTTTTATTCCTCCTCCTAATATCTGTTTCAGACATTTTCCATTTCCCTCTTTAACCAATTTTTTTAAACAAACAGTTGAAATGGGTTTAAGGATGGTTAACTTCTCTAAAACATTTTTAGATTTCTTACGAATCACAAACTTCTTATCTGTAAAAGAGAAGTGCAATTTAAGAATATTAAAATGCAACATCATCACATTCTGTAGTTTAACAACAGCATCATTTCATCTGCAAACAGTATTCTTATTTTTCCATGAGCATTGAATAAATCAAATTGACTTATTACCATTGAAAATATTGAATGTTACACCTGTCAAAACAATGGAGTGAAACAGTGAGTGGGTGGAGAGACTAAAATTGATTGCTAAAATGTTTTTATTGGGAAATGTGACAATATTTTAACTTTGTATGTTTAACTGTATGTAAATGTAATTTACAATAAAAAAAATTGTATTGTAAATTTTTAAGTTTTGGCCCTATTTGTGATGAAAAATAAAGTTGGGAGAAAATAAAGTTGGGCAGTCATCTTATCCCATGGGCCAATATCCCATCTAGAAGATGTATTATCAGGTCATTTGTTTTTACATTCAGATACTACTGGGTATGGCACATAGAAGGCCATGGAACAGAGAAATGGTCCTGTATGCTGATTCAGGATAGTCATCTTAGGAGAACTCACGAGTGGAACATTTAAATATTTTAAAGTAATAATCTACTGTACAAACAACAAACACACAACATACATAATTGAATGCTTCCATCATGAGCAGAAAAACAAATTTACATATAAATTTACTAGTCATTTTAAAAGTGTCTTTCCTTGTTATTTTTATCATTTTTAAATAAGAATAATGTTCATTTTGAAACTGGGAGGTTCGTATTTTTCATACAGTTTCATTGAAATTGTTGATTGTTTTCTGTCACGGTTCCCTTCTGCTTCTCCCCGTGTTTTCCCCACGGACTTCACTTCCCACTATCCGTCACGCTCCCGCACCTGTGTCTCATCTGTAATCACCACACCTGCCCGTCATCTGCCTCATCATGGACTTGTATACACTTATATTCACATTCTGTTCTCCCATTCGACGTCTTGTCTTAAACGTAATGCCTTATGTTATGTTTCTTCGTCTGTGTTACGCAATCGCTACACATTAAAAGTGGTTTGCCTGTGGATCTACTCTCGTCTGCACTCCTTGGTAACATACCGTTACAGAAGACAAGACCTTCACAGATGGATAGTATCCACTTCTCTCCAGAGACCATTCTGCTGCACATGAGACAGGAGGGTCGGCCTCTCGAGAGCTACGTGGAGGAGTTCGTCAGTCTGTGCTATCGGGTGAGTTGGAGCGATCCTGTGCTGAACCGCGTGTTTTTGACCGGTCTGTACTACGATCTGCTCGTCTGCATTATGCTTCCCGACGCGGAAGAGTATCCGTTGGAGGACTTCGTAAATCAAGTCCTCCAAGCGGTTGGCTCTGAATTCTGCGTCGGGGAGGCTGATGGTGACTTGAGCGATGGTCGTCCAGTACCGCTCTTTAGCGGGTGGCTCGCTCCGACTCACCCCAAGACCACGACGCACTCCTCCACCACCCAGCAATCCACCAAGCCCCGTTGCCGTAGGAAACGGCACGGTGGCAATATGGAAGGCCAAAAGGGTCCAAATGCCCCCGACCTTATAGACTTCTCTGCTCCCGAGCTGCACGACTCCTCTCTGTTTGCGAGCTCCCAGGACTCTACGCCCCTGGGTTCTGCCTAGTGGACCAGCTATTACTGGACTTTGCTCCAGAGTTCCCCGAGCCGGTCCCGCCCGGCCCTCCAGACGGCGTCGAGCCGGTCCAATCCCATATTCCGGAGGTCTCCGAGCCGGCCTACACAGTGGTGGCCGTCATGGCTTTGGCGCTGCCTTGAGCCTGGGCTGCCACCACATCCCTGGACTTACCCCAAGTAAATTTTGGGGAGGCAGGGCCGAGACGAAGTGGCCGAATTATGTTATGTTTCTTCGTCTGTTACAGAATCGCTAGACATTAAAAGTGTTTTGTCTGTGGATCTAGTCTCGTCTGCATTCCTTGGTAACATACCGTTACTTTTCACTGGATTTCCATGACAGTTTGCTGAGGGATGCAAAGTGATCCTCTACATGTGAAACTCGTGCTACAATTTGCCAGTAAATGAACAGTGTTCTTAAGGAGATCTCTTTCCCATCTCACCCTATATGTTGTGTATGCTGGGACATGGAGATGTTCAAATATAACCGTATAGAGAGCTCTATTATGAAAATCTGCATAAGACCCCCAATATTCTCTCCAATGCAAGCAACAGTAAATTGATGTTCTATATTGTCATCACAAACTTGCTGGTGTGCACATAAACTCTAAATAACAAAAAAAATTGTTTTCCAATGTGTTCAGACATCTTTCTGACATGTGTAAGAGACAGTATTAAATTGTTAGAAACAGGACAACAGGTTGCAGATTATATCATGTTGTTTTTAGTCTACAGAATGTGATGATTCTGCATTTATATTCTTGAAATGTACTTCTCTAAATGATTTATTTCTTAAGAAACACGAACTCTTCGTTTGTAAAAGAGAAGTTAACCGTCCTAAATTAAACCAGTTTCAGTTGTTTCTAAAACACTGGTAAAACAGGGAAATTGAAAATGTCAGAAATGGCTTTTGGAAGAAGGTATAAAATAGTAAATAAATGAATGTAAATTAATGTTACATACATGGATAAAGTAGGGCCACATAATTTTAAGTTTACCTAAATTTGTTTAAATGTTTTAAGTTCTGTACTATATGTAAGGAATAATTGACGACGGGCCGTTCAATTATCGAAAGTTAATGCACACCCCGAGGTGGTAATGCGGCCACGACGCGAAGCGGAGTGGCCGTTACACCTCGGGTGTGCATTAACTTTCGATAATTGAACGGACCGGAGTCAATTATTCCGCTTATACCACGGTCACAACACCACAAGACGTTGTTACGATGTTTTATCTCAAGACATTTGTATGGTATTTGTCCCGGAATGCTCTTGCTGGTAGGACTAATTTCTTACGCATCTCATCTGAAGGCGTTGCTTGAGTCTGCATATGCAGTTTTCCGAGAGCGAGAGGAAGACAGACAGTGCACGTGCACACGCGTTTGCTTCACTGAGAGTGAAAAGACAAGTATCTATATTTGATTTGTTTTCGTCGTATTTAACACCCCTGTCGTATAAGAAAAGTATTAAGAGAAAAAAGTGACACGGAGGTTTCTGCGCCAGCTGCGGTTCTCTCAGCGGCATAGAAAGCTTCCTGCTGTGTGTTTTAAGTCCCGTTTACCCATTCCACAGACGAATTTAACATGTTGTTGTTATTTTTGTGCTTCGTGTTTTATCTTTAACCCGCTGATTGTGTCATGTAGTTTGCCGTTACCTTTGATACATGCTTTAGTTTTTCATCTGAACAGTCCTGTACAGTGCTCTCGCCATTGTTGTTCAAATGTTCATGCTGTCCATAAATATTAAGTTATTTATTCTCAGACAATGGAATTTGCCTGTCACTTTGTCTGTTGTTAAATACATATTCACTGGCGGACAGTAGGCTAAACTTGGCGAAGTGATATGGAACTGTAATGCGGTCAGCAGACCTGGAACACCTTCATAGGTGTGCGTTTAACTGAAAAATAATGCACACCCGTCGAACGTTCGTCAGCCAATCAGAATGAAGCATTCAACAGCCCCGTGGTATAAAATAGGAATATTTGTTTTTTTCCCAAATAATCCAATGTCTCTTCGTCACAACATCCATATTACAACATTCGTTTATCATTCGGTAGTTCTAAATCTTATTTCCTGCGTTCAAGCAATTACAAAGCAACAACTGTGAAACCACACACTAGGGCTGTAGGCTAGTCCACCGTTGTCGAGTCCAAAACAAGTCCAAGATCAGGACTAGTCGAGACCAAGTCAAGACCGAGTCTAAAGAGGTTCGAGTCCAAGTCAAGTCCAAGTCCAAAGAGGTTCGAGTCCAAATCAAGACCGAGTCCAATTGAGACAGTCAAGACAGAGACAGAAAAAAATCATGACTACAAGACCACATACTTAACTATTGATAATTTATGTGATGCAAGAGACAGCATATCTTCTATTCTAAGATATTCATTTTCATTATTGTTTGTAATGATCAAAAAGCAGATAAAATAAGGTAAAGTGTTACTTCACATTTTTTTTATTGAAGTGTAACTATTTTATTCTGCCAATAGAAACTGTAACAAATAACCCGCAAACACTCAATCAGGAGTTCTCATTTCTTATCATCTAAAACGATTATATACTGTAGAATAAGTTATCTCTCCCTTTCTTCCTCATAATGATTCACCACGCCAACTAACGTTTGTGAAGTTGGATAGTTATTATGGCAACAATCCCAGAGTTACGTTAATGATTACAAATATGTTGATTTTATTAAAGAATACGCAGTGGTTTTAAAAGTGGGGGTGAGTTATCAGCAGAAAGAATATACACCGGCGACAGAGAAACACGATTGTGACCCCGGTTTCACCAATGGTACAAATGTCAGCGCGTCGCACTTTTCTGACACAAAACAATGTTGTTACATATCCTTGCATTTTTTTAAGTTAGTATACGGAAATCCTTGAACTTTTCTACTGGGTATACGGCGAATACCTGCGTATCACGTAGACTACACCACTGGTTCATTGCCCTGCTGAAAAAATTATAGAACTCTGCACGAATCACAATAGATGCAGATCGGAATGAATAGAACACTCATTAATGCCCAAGACATTTAAACATTTGAAATAGAAAAAATTTGTACACAATGGTATTTTAATGGTAACCCCTAAAATTGATGTAATAATATTTTTTTAGCAGAGAGGGTTTATGTAGAAACCTTGTACCTGTAGACTTTATAGCTATTTTCACATGGATCACAAATGTGCATTGAACATTGCCAGCTGATAAAACCTGTGCTTTAGGGATTGTATATACAGTACATATACCATCTAAGGCTTATCTCTTAACTGGCTGAGTCGGTGCACCCGGGAGATTCCTCTGTCTGATATCGATCACAAAATAAGACAAAATTAGACCTAAACAGTTTCAACAAATGAAATTTCCTAAATCACAAGTCATAAGCTCTCCCTATTTTTCATAAACATTTACTCAGCTGCACTCAGTGACTTTGGTTAGAAGTTACTGTGACACGTCAGAGGGGACCTGGCCCGCTCGGCTGAGACTGGATTCTCCCGAGGTTTTTTCTCCAATTATCATTGGAATTTGGGTTCCTCGCCACAGGGCCGTGTTGGCTTGCTCGCCGGGAGAATGCATTTATTCGATATTATTTGCTTGAATGATCTTGCTTGTTCTATAAACACCATGCACTGTTCTGTGATTTACTTTTTTGGGGTTTTTCTTATTTTCTCCTGTAAAGCTGCTTTGGAACAATGCACATTGTGAAAAGCGCTATATAAATAAAATTGAATTGAATTGAAAGTTAGACAATGTGATTAACTAAACCAGCAAGTCCCCCCAGCTGTCATTGGCTATTGAAATCTTGCTCGCAATAAATCTTTCAGAATACTATTGATTACATATAGAGACATACTCTATATCATGTTATCCCGCCTTTAAAACTAAAGCATGATGTATTTGAATCAGGTTTACACAAGAAAGCAAACTTACTATAATACAAAAATGGCATTGTTTTAAAGCACTGGAGTCACACAACATTAAAACACAAGAAAGTTTTGATGATTTATGTGCAGGCCTACTCAAAAGACACACTAATATTGAACCTGGAGATCTGCTTTTTAAATAATAACCAATTGCTTGCTCTGTCAAGACTAAGGAAGAATTTTGTTGCAAATATATCGACTATACCTTCTTTTCGCTGCTGCTCCTTTTCCGATCCGGGAGGACGAACCGTAAATGCCAAACAGGAAATAAATAATTTATAGTATAAAAACAAATTTACAAAATATGACTGCCAAATTAAATCTGCAATTAAATGTGCATGTTAGAAATATTTTTGATATTTTAAATGATATTATATTGTGATATGCTTGCGCTACCTGTGTCATATTTCAGAGCATTGGCGCCCCCTGGTGGTTCGGGGTGCTACATGTAGTTTGCAGGGACAAAGAGAGGTATTACCAAAGCAACTAGAAGGGTTGTTGCTAGAAGGGACACAGCTACGGCCGGAAGTGGTGCAAAAAGTGGCGCATGCCCAGTGGAGGTAGCTGCACCCCCTCTAGTCAAAACCCACAAGAAGGCAAGCCTGCGACATTTAGACAAAAAAGCGTAAGGGCTAATGCCAGATGCTAGTTCTTTTAATGTTACGGGTTCTCCAATTGAAAGTAGCTTATTACAGACCCTCCCATCTCCCTATAATAAGAGTATCTCTGGTATTACATTTAACCACAGACTTTAAAGAAAACAGTTTGCCAGTTGCCCAATCATACGAACAAAACAGCCTTGTGTTTTTATTTGTTTTAAAAACATTAAAACAAAAAATAATCATTGAAACATTTGTGTTTTTAAGATAGTCTTCTATCCTTTTTGTGAACTTTCCCTTTTAAATGCATCGCTTTATTAAATCATTAACAATTTTCAGTCAGGTTAATTTGTTTGTCATGTTAACATAATTTGCAATGAAAATAAGATTTCAAATGTAGATTAAAATGTAAAGTAGAATTATTTAGAGAGTAGTGGGTTTAGACTTTCGGACAACACCGTTTTAAATTTGACATTATACACATTCAGCTGCTTCTCTGTCAGATATTATTGTGAATGAAAATAATTCATCTGGAAAGGACTGTGCTTGTCTTTTGTTTATTTTTGTCCTGTCCCTACACTACAGGCATGTAAAAAGCTTCCAAATGAAATAAACCCACCCGATTTATCCATTAATATGCAACTCGGCACCTTTTTATGATGATGATTGTTATTTAAGTCTTTATAGTTTTATACATTTTGTTCTAAATTAATTTGAATTTCATTTGTACTCGAAAAAACATATGCCCCCCTCCCTATGTTTAACTCTTTTGTATGGTGTATAAAACATGTCCTTTTCATTTATTTTTTAATTAAGTTAACCAATTAAACACAAGTATGGGGCCTAATAAATGCATAAATAGCCTATGCAACGCGCATGGGTTGTTCGGGAAATTAAGTTTATCTTTGCACCGTCAGTAAGTTATACGTCACAACTGTTGCAGTTCACCTATGCCTTTAATGCAGCACAGAAAGACAATACCCGAGGCCAGTACACATATTTTAGAAAGTATTTAACGGAGTACAAACCAGTAGCAAAAAACTTGAGACCATGTAGATTTGTACTCAAAAATGTAGACTCACCGCCCCAATGTGAACTACAAAAACCTGTTGCAAACCGAGAGGGAGACCAGCGTAATGACATCCTGCGGCAGTGTCACACCGCCACCTATTGGAGGGGAAGAACACAATTAAAGGGTTTGAAGCAAACGTCCTTATATTTAGTAGTATAGTAGGCTATTATAAGTTTTTCTCCGCAAAAAAAATTAGTGGGAAGACGTTGGCAACATGATGGTATTCCTAAAAAAGCTGAAAAGCAGACCATTCTCTGCAGTCATATGATTTGCACCGTTTAACACGTTTGTTTGCTCCTAAATCTTCCAAGGACAAAAAGGATCGGATTTAGCTCGGGATAGGACTGTAGTAGATTTGGAATTAGTTTTGATTTGGAAGAACTTTCCATTTGAATGTGTAAATGCTCCTTAAATAGAAGTTAAAAGAACAGCCCAATGAACATAATGTTACAGATGGCAGCCTTTCGATTTACCATATTAAAACCACATTCTTAATTTTGGCCAAATACTATTTTAACGGCTTCCTAGTAAAATCTGTATTATGATTTAAATTTTTCAAACCATACGGATACATAAATAAAACAGAAATAATAAAAACCTAGTTTAATTCACACATGTTCTGATAATCATATTAAAAATGAACACTAGGACGCGCTAGAGGAAAATGGAAAACATTTGTCATTTAGAGTATTTAAAGGTATAAGAATTAAATGATATAAAAATGTGTTAAACGTATTTAAATATATTAAATATTTTACCTCACAAAATTGCATTCATATTTTTATGCTTGTAATTTATATTTTAAGTCATGCTTTACCACCACTAACAGCAAATGTGTGAAGGCAGTGTCACAACGCCAGCCCTTGACTGACTGATCACAGCTGTTTGAGATCAATTATTACCACAGCAATACCACAATATCAATTATTACCACAATAATAGACTGATGTGAAAAAAGAATCAGTAAACAGACTGTGGGATCAAGACCACTGAAGGCAGAATGCCTGTAGCATTGGGTCAACTCACAATTCTATTTGACCAAAGTGCAAAATGGCTATAAAAAGAAAAACTAGTGAAAAAAATAAAAAGACAATAATTGTCCTTGCTGTGTACATTGACTTGCAAATACCACTACAAACATCACAATTTTTAATCTAAAAACACAAGATAGCCTAAAATGATTTTACTGTTACAAAAAACTTGTGTAATACTGTTTTTTCCCACAAATTATTTGCATTCAGTGTCTGCTTTTAAAGAGGTTTGTGTTTTATGAATTCAAGATGCTTGCACTAAAAATTCTGGAACAACAGTAAATATATATTTACAAGGTTTGAGTCACATCAGTCCAGTCATATCACTATGTTCAAAGAACAACCGTGGGCCAAATTCCACAGAATTAATGTGACAAAAAAACATGACGAGGCTTCAATGTGAGTAACACTTTAATTCTGTCACCCCAAAAATGAGTCATTAACACTAATTCTGTGGTGTCACTCAGTGAGAGTCGTGCGAGGTCACAGGTTATGGACGTGTGGGTAGGTGGAGTTAAACATGCGTGTATCTGCCGCTGAAGTGTTTAAGAATTGAAAGAGATGAATTGTTGCTGTATTTCTGCTTAATGGTTCAGATCACGGTGAAGATGATGTTAATCAGTGGCTCTGTGCTGCTTCTGCTGGCTTTTCCAGCCGTCATCTCTGAAGTTGTAGACTTCAGTGAGTGTAGCGAGTTTTTCTTTGAAGGAAAGTCTCCAGTGATTCCTGGCGTTCTGGAGAATTCACTTTCCCAGGATAATCGATACAAAACGATCTGTCAAAAATATGAGAACAGTTACAGATTTGCGACACTCTTCGACACAACAAACAAGGTTCCAGTTTTCTCAGCCTACAAATTCACTGCGGCTGCACAAATCTCAAGACTACGAGATGGATGGATGATTGAGCTTCAGGTGATCTTTTGTTATTTAATCTTTTCCTGTATGATTTAGAGAAGTGTTTTAACTGTGTCATGTCAACTCTGGTAATTTTACACTTAATTCTTAAGATACGGTCATTTTCATTTCTTTCTTTATTTATTTATGTGTGTGTTTTTGCTTATGAAACAAAAGTGAGTTGTTGCGTTTACTTGAATATAAAAAATCCTTTGTATGGGTTACAGGTTTGAATTGACATGTACTGTAGGTGAATAAACAAAAATTATGCAATTAATTTAGTCCCCACTTAGCTGTTAATCTTTCTTTTGAATTTTTGTTCTTTAGCTCGAACTCTTCAATGACGGGATGGGCGTGCCATATGCAAATCAAGCCATAGATGAAGACTACTTCTATAATAACCAGAATGTGGGTCGCGGTCATTTGTTTCCCAGCTGTCATTCACCTGATAAGGTCTTCGCTCAATCTACATTCACATTGACCAACACTGTGCCACAAAAGGAAAGCTTCAATAGCGGCAGCTGGAATCGCATGGAAATAGAGACTAAAGATTTGATGGGTAAATACTGCGTCGATGAAATGGATCAAAATAAAGTTTTGGCCCATGTGTTGACAGGAGCTGTGCCTGGCAACAATAAACTAAATGAGAGAGTGAACATTCCATCATTCATGTGGATGACATTCTGCTGCTATAACAACTCCAGTCAGTCGTGGATCTCTCAAGCTTACTGGGCTCCAAATGAAGATGAAAACAAAGCAGACAACATCACAATTGCTGAAAGAAGCCTGCAAGAATTACAGGAATTTCTGAGTACAAAATGGGTGAAAATCACACAACTATTTGACAACAGCTGCACAAAATGAAGATGCACTCAGAATACTTGAAATGACCGTTCGTTGTCGGTCTAAGCATTTTATAGCTCTATATCTATTTTGGCAAAGTTTACCCATATATACAGTAGTATCTAGTATCCATATATAATATGCTGTAAAAGTATATCAATAATAAAAAGCAAGTAATGAATGGAACTGTGTAAACTGCCTTTTCTGCAATAAAGTTTGTGCAAATCTTGGTATGTCAGACTCATCTCACTCATTGGGTATAAAAGTGTGACATAATTATACCATTATAACGTTTATATGGTATTATATATAAAAGACCAGTGATAACACCACAGGCCAAACATTCATGATATTTGTAAGTGAACAATTTTCAAACAAATAAAGTGTCAGCCACACACACATGCTTCAGTACCTTAACTTATCCTAAAACTCTTGACAAAAATGGCCAATTCCATGCAAATGTGAACCATACAAGGTTTTTACCATACTTTTCAAATAGTGTTTAAAAAGCATGATTTTCCATAGTCAGCTACTGTATGTGCCGCTTTTATAATTCACATCCACAATGAACCATATTCTTCATAAATATACAAATGAAAATTATAGTTATATATTCCTTCTTCATTTAAATTCACACAATTCCTACAAAATATTTCTTCTCTCAAACATGATGTACTTTTTGTCATATCCATATACAGTATATATACTGTATATATAAATACTTGTTTTCAAAGCAACACAAGCCGAGAACAGAATGCAGGACACAAGAATGCAAAAGTGCACTTGCGGTTTTTAAAGTCTCTACTTTCACGTAGTGCTGACCTCCAACTTTAACACTCTCCAACCACAAATACGAGTAAACACTGACCTCATAATAATATAGTATATGTTTAGATGGTGTTGCTACAGCATTGGCATGTGTGCAAAGAGTTCATTTTGCACCCTAAATGGAAAATACTGTTTTAGCGCAAGCTTGTGCTGCTAGAGAAGTGTTTAAAAAAAAGCAACACCTAAGAGTTGTTTGATAGTTGGAAGAGTTCACAAGAATGTGTGTGTGTGTGTGTGTGTGTGTGTGTGTGTGTGTGCGTGCGTGCGTGCGTGCGTGTGTGTGTGTGTGTGTGTGTGTGTGTGTCGGTGTAAAAAATGAGGTGCCTAAGTACTCAAGTGCAGGGAGGGACATCATTCCAAAAAGAGGCTCTTAGCATCTCGAGACATTTGGGTTTCTTTAGTCACATCAGTTTAGTGATTGAATTGAACACACGTGAGAATGCGTCTGTTAGTCGCGAGTGTCGTCTGTGTGCTGCTGGCGCTGAACTTTCCAGGTATCGTCTCCAAACTTGAAGACAACATCACTGAGTGTGGAGATTTCTTTTTTCAAGCGCAGTCTCCAGTTCTTCCTGGCATTCTGGAGAATTCAGTCACACAGGATAATCGTTACAAAATAATCTGTCAGAAATATAAGAACAAGATCAGGTTTGCTACACTTTATGACACAACAAACAGGATTCCTGTCTTCTCTGCCTACAAATACACCGGGACAGATGAGTCTGTGAGACCAGAAATTCCACGAATTTGGATGACTGAGTTGCAGGTTTGTCTTTATGTTTTAAGTATTAAAGAGAAACATGTTTTTTTTATTGCATAAACCTTATTGCCTATTTATGGCTGTTCATGAATCGCTTTATAATCGTTCATTTTGTCTCCAGCTTGAACAACATTCAGATGCTGAAATGCATTACCCGTTTCTCTATCAGGCTAGAAATGAAGACTACTGGATAAAAGATAAAGGTACTAAAAATGAATGTACCCACGGTACCTTGTTTTCTATGAAGCACATAGCTGATCTAGAAACTGCAGAATCTACATTTACTCTGACCAACACTGTGCCCGAGATAGTTGGGTTCAGGGAAAGAACTTTGACTCTGGCAAATGCATTTAAGGATTTTATGCACCATAACTGTCTTGATAACAATAACAAGATTGCTGCCTATGTGCTGACAGGAGCCATACCTAGTAAAGCTACATGGAATAAAAGAGTGAACATTCCATCATTCATGTGGACGGTGTTTTGCTGCTACAACAGTTCAACAAATTCAATGATCTCTCAGACTTATCGGGATGAAAACAAAAAAGATAGCAATAACACAGTGACCATCAAGGACCTAAAGAGTTTAGAGGATTTCTTACAAAAATACATGCCGAATGGAGTTAGGCCAATGCTGTTTAATAACAACTGTGAGTAAATTTGAAAAACATCTTCAAGCAGAGAAGATCAGATGCTTGGAAATGCATCCACTCCAATAGTCATCTCCTACACCGGTCCCTCTCCAGTCATCTCTCTGAAGTCGAGGCATGTGCACATCTGCTTAAGTCAGCCCTGCGTCCACGATCTCCATCACCTGCAATAGTGGTTAAAGGGACAGTTCACCCAAAAATGAAAATTATGTCATCATTTACTCACTTTAATTTCATACCTGTGTACATGACTTTCTTCTGATGAACACAGAGAAAGATATTTGTAAGAATGTGAGCAATTTCCAGTTCTGTGACATCATTGAGAGGTAAAATTGAATGGTAGTCAAAGGTGCCCCAGAACTCTTAATTCTTAGTCCTAAAGTCCTAAATTCTTCAAAATATCTAATTTTGTGTTCAACAGAACAAAAAAATATACAAGATTTTTTTCTACTGTGGTAGTGTGATGTGTTTAACAGAAACGTATACAGGTTTGAAACAACCTGAGGTGAGTAAATGATGACAGAATTTTCATTTTCGGGTGAACTAGCCCTTTAAGGACAGCATCTCGTTTCTATTTTCATCTGTTTGACATTACTGTCTATCAATACTCACCTTTCTGTTTACGCTCTGTGGCCTGCAATAAAGAAGCTTTTTACTTAGCATCTGTTGTTTGAGTTGTTCTGTTACAACTTTAGCACCTATGTCAAATGTTTTGCGTAATAATTAGGTTTAAATATATGTGGCGGTCAGGATACTATTTTGAATGGGGATAACGCTTGATTTTGGGGGGGAATTGGAAATGGTTAATGTACTGTATATTTTCATCTAGGCTACTTATAAATTTGTACATAAATCTTATCATGTTCCTTACATTACAAAAATATAACTCATGATTTTCATTTGGGGATAAATACAGTATTTAATAACTTTAAAATTAAGAGGTTGAATGTCAAACCTTATCTCAGATTCTCAAATTCTGCCCACTGCACAAAATGTTGAATGTTCTTTTACAGTCTACATCCCCAGTGGACTTATGCAGTGTAAATGCCAATGTAACAAGTATATAAATTAACCTTTACAAACAAACATGTATTTTTATAAGAATTCACACGTAAATTGTTCATTTGTATTATCTGCATAACTGATTAAAAGGAGTGCTTCTCCTTTAAGTGTAGGAATACCAGAAACTGATTTAACTTCCTGTTCTGTCTCCGCCTCTTCCTTTTCTGTAGTGTAATCTCAAGGGAGAGAGCGAGAATAAGAGCATTTTCACCTAAAGGGCTGCTTATTTGTTCTGTTTATCAGGGGAGAGAATAAATTCATCTTGTGAGCCGCGGCCTGCCGTCTAGTATTTGATTCCACAACATCACACAACGCAGACTCAAATACAACTGGTGTCGCCAGTCTTGCTTTGAACCCGGTGCCTCAAGTTAACCGGTTACACCAATAAACTTTTCTTTCCACTGGTATGAAACAGTGTTCATTCTGAGCAGGGGCCTCAGCGGTCCTCTCACGCGCAGACCCCTCCCGTGACACCCTGAGACCACGCTAACATCCATCAGGGATAACCCCAAACATGCTTAACTGCTCCATATACACAACACACACACACACACACACACACACACACACACACACGCTGACAGGCGGCTCTTTTAGCGGGTTAATCCACAGACTGATGAGAGGTTGAGAGAATGACACGTCCTCTGGGTGTGCGGGATCTGATCTCATGATCTGCTTGATCGAGTCCCCCCAGCACAAATAAATACATCCATTAATACAACAGGGATGCTGGACCCGTACAGCTGAGACAAACTGCTCAAGATGTTATACATGTGTCTATGTATCATTTCTCTAAACATGAGATGAGCTGAAAAGATGAGATGACTATGTGTTTACTGATAAGATTTTCAAGCTCACATAAAGGCTCTTTTCTAAACTCTACCCTGACAAAAAAATGTGCTGTTAGTATACTTATTTTAAACTACTAAAATTGATCTTTCTTTCAGTCTATTTTTATGTACTTCTCAGAAACGTACTTAAAATTACTCTTAAGTATACTTAACTTATACTTACAGAAGAGCGTTAGTATTTTTGCCTCAATCTTTTGATGGAGATATACTCCATAAAAGTATAATGAAGTCTTCTAAGTGTACTTCACTTGACTAGTTGTGCTAAACTTTGCTGATTGAGTAGCCTATTCAATTATTTTTTCATGAAAGTAAATCAATAACAATAAATAATAGTAAACTATACGTTAGGTTCACTTAAAGAAAGTGAACTTCATAAAATAAAAAATAAGTGCTAGTCAACTATCAGCGTACTTATAAGTTCACTTGTAGTATAGTTGCAGAATCAAAGAAAAACATTTAGAGAATATTGGGGACCTTATGCAGATTATATTTAAACATCTCCATGTCCCAGCATACAAAACATATAGGGTGAGATGGGGAAAGAAGCCCTCCTTAAGAACACTGTTCATTTACTGGCAAATTGTAGCATGAGTTTTGCATGTAGAGGATCAGTATCAAGCGTAGCGTACTTGACAGACGAATGAAAAAGAAACACTCTCAACTGGTATTGGTCTGGCTTTTGTTGAAACTAGTAACTTTATATTAGCACCTATTGCATTGCTCCTGTATGACATATCGCTTATTGCTCACTGAACTCTGTAACTCGCTTTGGATAAAAGCGTCTGCTAAATGACTAAATGTAAATTTAAATGTAAATGTAAGATAAGTTAGATCAAATAATAGACAAAGAGAAGACATGCAAATGAAAAGTTAGATAGTAACTGGCTTTTTGAAAGGCAGTTACTGTGAATGAAACATTAATATAGGTGAAACAATTATTTTCGGTAGTGAAAAGTATGCTTTGTGATTGTGTGTATTGTACTAAGACAGGTGAAAATATTCTGAAATTTTTGAAAATAGTGCACTTTTGACAATCTGTTGTTATTTTAGTACTAGGAGTTTTGAAAAACAGCTGCATGTGAAAATTGCACCAATAAAACCAATAAAAAACAAACAAATTCTGCAAACATTTTCTACCTGTTCCTGTCTTTATAATGCTTTAAGAACACTTCTATCTCACAAAGATTGAACTGTATTTACACTCACTGTACTGAGTCAATCTTATACATTTACATGACATATTCACAATTTACAGTTGAGGAAAACAACAACCGGTTCATCTCAAATACATCATCAAAAGTTCACAAAATAAAAATATATAATTAAGCACAAACTATGAACAGAAATTAGAGTCGTGTCGTGTCTCAATCTCCCATTTTCATGCTTATAACAGCATCTTATTGACAGGGTCGATTCCACAAAGCCATTGGCATTATTAAACTCTGGAGTTATTTTTTTTTCTCACTATGTTATACAAATAAAAAGATGCAGAATTAAATACTTTTGTCATTTATTATGGTAACATTCGGTATGCAAAACGAACAATGCTTCAGTATATGAAGAGTTCAGATGCAAAAGGCNAAGACAGGTGAAAATATTCTGAAATTTTTGAAAATAGTGCACTTTTGACAATCTGTTGTTATTTTAGTACTAGTTTTGAAAAACAGCTGCATGTGAAAATTGCACCAATAAAACCAATAAAAAACAAACAAATTCTGCAAACATTTTCTACCTGTTCCTGTCTTTATAATGCTTTAAGAACACTTCTATCTCACAAAGATTGAACTGTATTTACACTCACTGTACTGAGTCAATCTTATACATTTACATGACATATTCACAATTTACAGTTGAGGAAAACAACAACCGGTTCATCTCAAATACATCATCAAAAGTTCACAAAATAAAAATATATAATTAAGCACAAACTATGAACAGAAATTAGAGTCGTGTCGTGTCTCAATCTCCCATTTTCATGCTTATAACAGCATCTTATTGACAGGGTCGATTCCACAAAGCCATTGGCATTATTAAACGCTGGAGTTAGTTTTTTGTCTCACTATGTTACACAAATAAAAAGATGCAGAATTAAATACTTTTGTCATTTATTATGGTAACATTCGGTATGGAAAACGAACAATGCTTCAGTATATGAAGAGTTCAGATGCAAAAGGCCCCAAGTGCCTTCTGACATTTGTCTTCTAAAATGATTATTTTTATCAGGCTCTGATGTATTCTGTGCCATTAAGGTGAATTCACTGAACCTAAACATAGGAGTCTGATAAAAAAGGAAAATTTCAAACGGCAATTAGAGGCTTTTGCATCTGAACTCTTCATATGCTTATATAGTACGTACAGTTGGGCTCAAAATAATTCATACCCATATGTAAATATGACCAAAGAAGGCTGTGAAAATACATCTGCATCATTGAGCCTTTTGATATTTTATTTTAAAAAATTACCAAATCCAACCTTTCATTACAGAATAATAATTTTAAATCGGGGGAATCTCACTATTAAATAAATGTTTTTCTTTGATACACATTGCTCATGTCATGGCTCTGCTTCCTTTAGTCATGTTTTTCTTGGTCCTGTAGCAGAGCCATGGCAAAGCCTTAGGTTATATGTGAGAAAGCCATGAGATGTTTGTTTTTTGACATCTCATGTGTTTTCTCATGTCTTGTCATTAGCCCCGCCCCTCTCGTTTCTTGTATTGCTTTCCTCTCATGTCTAATGTCCCACACCTGCCCCGTGTAATGATCCCTTGTTTGTCTCTCCCTTTATATACCCTCATGTTTCTTTGTCTTGTGCTGTTGGATTGTTCTGTACATGTGGATGTTCATGCTCGTGTTCCTGTGCTCGTGTTGCTTCGTGCTCTCATGTCTCTCCCTACGTTTGTACCTTAAGTGAGTTATGTTAGTTTTGCTTTAATTTCTGTTTTGCCCCATAGCGGGAAGTTTTTCTTTGCCCTTTGATAATTCTTTTGTTTATAGTGTTTGTGTGATACACCCCTTCGTGGGTTTTTGGTTTGTTTTATTATTTAATAAACTTCTCTGTTAACCCTTCACCTCTGCCTGCCTGCATTTGGGTTCTCGCCACGCCAGTCGTGACAGCTCATACCCTTTTATTCAATACTTTCTTGCAACCTTCTTTTTGCCAAGATAACAGTTCTGAGTCTTCACCTATAATGTCAATGTCATCTTTATTTATATAGCACTATTAAACACAACCAGGGTTGACCAATGTGCTGCACAAGAGAAAACAATTTCAAGAAAAACGAAAATACATAAATTAAAAGATCTTAATGACAAAAAGCAACATCAAAAAGGTAAGTTTTCAACATTGATTTCAAAACAGATAAGGAAGATGCAGATCTAATTCTGTGGGGCAAGGAATTCCACAGTCTAGGGACAGCAACTGAAAATGCACGGTCACCTCTGCACTTCAGGATGCACAGTAAGCTTTGGTTTTACTTTTGCCAGAAGTCGAAGCTGAAAGAAACAGGACTTGACCACCATGTTAATCTGTTTGTCAAACTTTAAGCCATCATCAAAGATAACACCCAGATTTTACCCACGGCTTTACGGAGGAGGTAAGCTCACCAAGATTTACAATTGAAGAGCGAGAGTCCGACGGGCCGAACACAATAAATTCAGTTTTACTCTCATTAAAATGTAAGTTTAAGGATAACCAGGCTTTCACATCCGACAGGCAAGCCATGACTGCTTCAAGACTATTTGAGCTCTGTTTTAGGGGCAGGTAGATTTGCGTGTCATCTGCATAGCAATGGAACGACAGCCCGTGTTTCCTAAAAATAGAGCCCAATGGGAGCATACAAGGAAAAAAGAATGGGAGCCAAAATGGAGCCCTGGGGAACACCACATGACAGAGAGGCCACCTCTGAAAAGGAATCACCAATATTTATTCTAAAACTACGATTCGAGAAGTAAGATTTAAACCAATCAAGGGCACGTCCTTTTATGCCCACACAGTGCTCTAAGCGAGCGAGCAGAATAGTGTGGTCCACAGTGTCAAAAGCAGCACTCAAGTCCAGGAGCACCAGCGCAGAATGATCCCAAGAATCGCCAGTTAGTAAAATATCATTTAAGACCTTCAGAAGGGCCATTTCAGTCGAGTGATGCTTTCTGACACCTGATTGAAAAACCNTGTGCTGTTGGATTGTTCTGTACATGTGGATGTTCATGCTCGTGTTCCTGTGCTCGTGTTGCTTCGTGCTCTCATGTCTCTCCCTACGTTTGTACCTTAAGTGAGTTATGTTAGTTTTGCTTTAATTTCTGTTTTGCCCCATAGCGGGAAGTTTTTCTTTGCCCTTTGATAAATCTTTTGTTTATAGTGTTTGTGTGATACACCCCTTCGTGGGTTTTTGGTTTGTTTTATTATTTAATAAACTTCTCTGTTAACCCTTCACCTCTGCCTGCCTGCATTTGGGTTCTCGCCACGCCAGTCGTGACAGAACGAACGAGCCAGAACCGAAAACCCAGCAGGCAAGATGGAGGCAAGGCGATCCAGGCAGGCCCATCTCCTCTGCGGTCTGCGACAGGGCTACTACGATGTCTTGGAGTTCGCAGATCGATTCTTCGAGACCGCAGGGGAGATGGTCCATGACGAGACGGAGCAGATGGCCCCGTTCAACGGCGGTCTGAATGAGCCGCTGTCTCGGGAGGAGATGAGGATGCTGAGACCGCTGGGCTTCACGGACATGATTAGGTATGCCATGAATCGGCCGGAGCCCAGGGTCTCAGCCCAACCCAATCCATCTCCCCTACCCGCGATCCCGGAGGGTCGCGTCATGGAGATCGGGGTCATCGGCATGGCCGCACCGTCCGCTTCTCCCCCGGCAGCTCCTCCTCCGCCCATCAGCATCCGTGGCCGGCGCAGACGAAGGGAGTCGTGGGACTCCCCGTCCGACTCCTCCGGTACGGAGCTAACCGGGCTCCCCATCGCTTCTCAGCAACCGGACACATGTCCTGTGGCCCGGTCAAGGAAGAAGAAGCCGAGGAGGGGGAAGCCTAGTCCGGTGCAGCCGGCGTCCAGCCCGATGTCCAGCCGGCATCCCAGCCGGCCATCCAGCCGGCGTCCCAGCCGACCATCCAGCCGGCGTCCCAGCCGGCGATCCAGCCGGCCTTCCAGCCGGCGTCAAGCCCTGTCCAGCCGGCCTTCCAGCCGGTGTCAAGCCCTGTCCAGCCGGCCTTCCAGCCGGCGTCAAGCCCTGTCCAGCCGGCGTCAAGCCCTATCCAGCCGGCCTTCCAGCCTTCCAGCCGGCGTCAAGCCCTGTCCAGCCGGCCTTCCAGCCGGCGTCAAGCCCTGTCCAGCCGGCCTTCCAGCCGGCGTCAAGCCCTGTCCAGCCGGCCTTCCAGCCGGCGTCAAGCCCTGTCCAGCCGGCCTTCCAGCCGGCGTCAAGCCCTGTCCAGCCGGCCTTTCCAGCCGGCGTCAAGCCCTGTCCAGCCGGCATCAAGCCCTGTCCAGCCGGCCTTCCAGCCGGTCCCCAGTCCGGCAGCCAAGCCGGCCCCTGGGAAACTCCCAGGGCCAAAGACTGTCCCCCCCAGGACTTCCCCTAAGTCCCCCAGGACTCCGCGCCCGCGAGCGCAGCCGGGGACTGGGACTTCTCCCCACCCCCATAGACTGTCCCCTATGGGCCGTGCTTTGGTCCCTCCCCCCTCCCATGTTTGTTGTTTTTATTGTCTCACCCAAGTCCTCTTGTTATTTTGTCTTGTCTGCCTCTTATTCTGTTCTCCATGTTTTGTCTGGTCTTGTCTTTGTCTCAGGCTTCCTTGTCTTGTCCATCTACCCCTTGGTGAGCACCTGGAGGTGCTCATTAAAGGGGGGGCTTCTGTCATGGCTCTGCTTCCTTTAGTCATGTTTTTCTTGGTCCTGTAGCAGAGCCATGGCAAAGCCTTAGGTTATATGTGAGAAAGCCATGAGATGTTTGTTTTTTGACATCTCATGTGTTTTCTCATGTCTTGTCATTAGCCCCGCCCCTCTCGTTTCTTGTATTGCTTTCCTCTCATGTCTAATGTCCCACACCTGCCCCGTGTAATGATCCCTCGTTTGTCTCTCCCTTTATATACCCTCATGTTTCTTTGTCTTGTGCTGTTGGATTGTTCTGTACATGTGGATGTTCATGCTCGTGTTCCTGTGCTCGTGTTGCTTCGTGCTCTCATGTCTCTCCCTACGTTTGTACCTTAAGTGAGTTATGTTAGTTTTGCTTTAATTTCTGTTTTGCCCCATAGCGGGAAGTTTTTCTTTGCCCTTTGATAATTCTTTTGTTTATAGTGTTTGTGTGATACACCCCTTCGTGGGTTTTTGGTTTGTTTTATTATTTAATAAACTTCTCTGTTAACCCTTCACCTCTGCCTGCCTGCATTTGGGTTCTCGCCACGCCAGTCGTGACAGCTCATACCCTTTTATTCAATACTTTCTTGCAACCTTCTTTTTGCCAAGATAACAGTTCTGAGTCTTCACCTATAATGTCAATGTCATCTTTATTTATATAGCACTATTAAACACAACCAGGGTTGACCAATGTGCTGCACAAGAGAAAACAATTTCAAGAAAAACGAAAATACATAAATTAAAAGATCTTAATGACAAAAAGCAACATCAAAAAGGTAAGTTTTCAACATTGATTTCAAAACAGATAAGGAAGATGCAGATCTAATTCTGTGGGGCAAGGAATTCCACAGTCTAGGGACAGCAACTGAAAATGCACGGTCACCTCTGCACTTCAGGATGCACAGTAAGCTTTGGTTTTACTTTTGCCAGAAGTCGAAGCTGAAAGAAACAGGACTTGACCACCATGTTAATCTGTTTGTCAAACTTTAAGCCATCATCAAAGATAACACCCAGATTTTACCCACGGCTTTACGGAGGAGGTAAGCTCACCAAGATTTACAATTGAAGAGCGAGAGTCCGACGGGCCGAACACAATAAATTCAGTTTTACTCTCATTAAAATGTAAGTTTAAGGATAACCAGGCTTTCACATCCGACAGGCAAGCCATGACTGCTTCAAGACTATTTGAGCTCTGTTTTAGGGGCAGGTAGATTTGCGTGTCATCTGCATAGCAATGGAACGACAGCCCGTGTTTCCTAAAAATAGAGCCCAATGGGAGCATACAAGGAAAAAAGAATGGGAGCCAAAATGGAGCCCTGGGGAACACCACATGACAGAGAGGCCACCTCTGAAAAGGAATCACCAATATTTATTCTAAAACTACGATTCGAGAAGTAAGATTTAAACCAATCAAGGGCACGTCCTTTTATGCCCACACAGTGCTCTAAGCGAGCGAGCAGAATAGTGTGGTCCACAGTGTCAAAAGCAGCACTCAAGTCCAGGAGCACCAGCGCAGAATGATCCCAAGAATCGCCAGTTAGTAAAATATCATTTAAGACCTTCAGAAGGGCCATTTCAGTCGAGTGATGCTTTCTGACACCTGATTGAAAAACCTCAAAGATCTTATTATCATCTAAAAATGCCTGTATTTGTTGCAAGACTACTTTTTCTAGGATCTTTGAAATAAAAGGTAAATTAGAGATGGGTCTAAAATTGGCTAAGACAGTAGGATCTAGAGTTGGCTTTTTAAGCAAAGGATGGACTGTGGCATGGTTCAACGCATCCGTCACGTTACTAGTTTCCAAAGATCGATTTATCAGTGTCACGAGATAGGGGCCTACTGTATCAAAAACGAGTTTCAAGAAAAAGGGTGGAATAGAGTCGGTGGAAGTCCCAGACGGCTGTAGCTGACACATTAATTCTTGAAGATGTATCAAATAAATTTGTTCAAACTGATTGAACTCAGCAGAAATAGTAGAAAACACAGAAGGGTCAAGGGCAGGTGGAGATGTCCCCAATCTGATCTCATCTTATTTATAAAAAATCTGAGGCACATCTGGGAATTTACACACAGTCGGATTTACAACAGCATTAAAAACTGTAAAAAGAGTTCTAGGTCTGTGGTAGTTCTTGTCGATAATCTCCGTGAAATATCTAGATTTCGCTGCTCTAACAGCCTTCTGAAATTTGAATAAAGAGTCTCTTAAAACTTCAAAAGAAATTTGGAGCCGGTCCAATTTCACTCCGCTCTCCTACAAATCTGCCTCAGGGAGCGAGTGTGGTCGTCGATCCAGGGCTCGGATCTGGGTTTGAATTTTGAAGATTTTATAGGAGCAACTGAGTCTAGGACATCTGCCCACGTAGAGTTTAGCCTGAGTAGGAGCTCCTCTGCACTCAAGTAACTTGAACTAACATTGACTGATTTAATGGCTTCATAAAAAACTACAGAGAAATCATTGCTACTAGTAGAGGTGATTAAACGAGACTGACGGGAGAGTTTAGTGACTTTATGAGTGTTTGAAACCCAAGGAACAGAGAACAAAACAGATTTATGGTCAGAAACCCCATTGTGAAGAATCTCAAGATTGTAAAGAGAGAAGCCGTGTGTCAGCACAAGGTCAAGTGTATGACCCAACTGATGAGTGGGGACATTTACATGTTGCTCTAGATCTAATGCATTTAGCAGAGTGGTAAATTCCTTGGCTAAGGAGTCCCCAGAGCAGCAAACATGAACATTAAAATCACCCAGGATCAGCATTTATCATATTTCGGGGTAAAATCCCCCCAAAAGTCTGCAAACTCATTTAAAAAGTTGGTGTTGTGTTTTGGAGGGCAATATATCAGGGCAACTAACAGTGGAAATTTCAGATCTAGAGTAAAGAGCTGCAGCTCAAAGCTCCGGTAGTCATTGTTCACAATAGATCGGCAAGAAAAATTGTCTTTGAAATGGAAACCAGGCCTCCCCACGACCAGATTTACGAGGCGAGTTTAAGAACGAGCAATTTGGGGGTAACAGTTGAGAGAACGGGCTGAGATCCCGATCCACGACTCTGTAATAAATAGGAGATCCAAATCCTGCGACGAGAAAAGGTCTTGAACAATAACCGCCTTATTTACCACTGACCTGGCATTTAGCAGTGCCATCCTAAGCCGAGGTGGATTTTCGGACGGTACCTCCAAAGTCTCATGCTCAGGAAAGAGATCGAAGATAGTTCAGACACACTCCTCCGTGATGGACTTGAGGCGAGTCTTAAGCAGGAAGCAAGGCATCTGAAGACGGAGACAATGTAATAATCCAATTTCGCACTGAATCCATGCGCCAGCGGATGAAGTAGTCGCCACCCAAGCCCTTCCCGTGGAGACCTCGGCCAGACCGCGTCCCATGTTGTAGAGCCATCTTCCGATTTTGATATGATCATGAATGTCTAGTGAGTTTTGAGCACAAGAGATCAATGAAAATTCCTTCATGCAGAATCACTCCTGGCCCTACATATTTCCAGCTCCATGTTGGTGCTTCTCCTCTTCAGTTCTCCTGACTCATTTTCCATAGGGCTCAGGGAACTGAGATGGCCACAGCAGAAGCTTGCTCTTGTGTTCAGTCACCCATTTTGTTTTGATTTTAATGTTTGTTTTTAGTTCACGGTCCTGATGGAAGATCCGAACCTGGCCTATTATGTGACTCCTAGCAGGGAGAGTCAGGTTTTGATTTTTTTATCTGTTGATATTTGCTAGAATTCATGATGCCGTATACCTGAACAAGATATCCAGGATCTCCATCAGAGAATTAGGCCCAAAACAGTAAAGATACAGTAGAGTTAACTTTACACATTGGTACTTTTCTGTGTACACCAAACCTTGAGTGTTTGCTGCTAAAAAGCTCATTTTTTTGTTTCATCAGACCAAAGAACCCGTCCTGTTTGAAGTTCCAGTGTCCATTACTTCTCTACATAGTTTACATACATGTTTAATGTGATATGTTTCTGCAGGTCGGCCAACTCTCAGGGTGGACAACTCTCACACAGTCACAACTCTCACGCAGACTGTTCACACTTTCATGCCACACTTCCATTTTCTCACGCAGGGCCTTACCCACCATTTTTCCTTGTGATGTGTATAAAAATTGGTCTAAATTCTATGCACGTTAAATTATTTAGCACCTGATGTATACTACAGCTACAGGTCAACATTTCCCAACCTGTCCTGACATTTTCTATTTGTTTGACAGGGAAAGCTGTGCGCAAACAGAAACACGTACACTGTAAAAAATGATTTGTTGTTTTTTGTTGTTTCAACTTAAAAAAATAAGTTACCTTGTTGCCTTAAAATTTTAAGTTAGTTCAACTTAAAAATATTAGTTCACTTAATGAATTTGTTGCAAACTCGTTGTGTTGACTAATATTTTTAAGTTGAACTAACTTAAAATTTTAAGGCAACAAGGTAACTTATTTTTTAAGTTGAAACAACAAAAAACAACAAATCATTTTTTTACAGGCGCACATATATTCAGTAATGAAAAAAACTATGTTAAAAAGATCAATTTTATCTGTGAAAAAAAAACATGCATTCCCCTTCATGGATGACAACTGAAACTGTTCTGTATGCCTTTTAATCTGTTAGTGTAACTTAAAAACAGAAACATTTTAAACTGTAATTACACACCTGAGCATTAAGTGATTAAGTGAGTGAAAATGTTAATAGAAGCTCAATTATGTTCAATCTCCCATTTCCGTGCTTTTAAGAGCAGCTCATCGACAGGGTCACTTTTAAGAAGCTTCTCTTTAATTCAATTTGATCTTCATTGGGCCTAATCTTAGTTTGTGTAATTCCATCGTGACTGCAAAATGTATTTGTGTGTATTGATGTTTTTATCTGAAAAGTTTTAAAATGGTTTATCTTATTTTACTCTCAATATTATTTGCCTAATGTAACATTATAATATCACATGATTTGCAAATTTACCTTTATGCAAATTCTGAGCGTTAGTAAATCTGTCAAAAGAATGCAAATATAGTTAGACATCCAAAACTATATGGACTTTTGTGTCAGACTGTGTTATCAAACTCAACAAGTCATTTATAATTATATTTAATTATATGCTGTAATGCATTTGCTGTAAAGTGACTTTAAAATATGTTCATGGTGAAAAAACTATACAAATTCTATACAATTAAAGCAGTTTAACTCTCAATAAACATCAAACAGTGAGTTGATGTCAATAAACATTATTATTTATAATGGTATTAAGCAAGGGGTGGCCTACTAAATATTCCATTATATACAGTAACACAATGACGAAATTGGAACAACTTGCAATTTCTGAAAAATGGCACCATCTAGCTGTAGAAACAATGACCCACAGCTGACGTGTTTCCAAATGCGTGGTGGTTTGTTAAAACTAAAGCATGATATATTTGAATCTTAGTTTACGCACTGCACGGTGTCCGACGAGTAAATAAATAATTAAGTATAAAAAACTAATTTACCAAAGACGAATGCCAAATTAAATCTTCAATTAAATGTGCATGTTAGAAATATTTACCGCAGGGTACATGACATTATATTGTGATTGATGCTAGCACTGCCTGTGTCATATTTCAGAGCATTGGCGCCCTCTGGTGGTTCAGGGTGCTACGTGTAGTTTGCAGGGACGAAGAGAGGTAGCCTACTACATTTAACCACAGGCAGACTTTAAGGGGTGATTTCCCGGACAAGGATTATCTTGAGCCAGGACTAGGCCTTAGTTAAATTAGGATATTTAAGTCAATTTAAAAAACTAACTTTACAAAACATTATTGGTGTGCATCTTCAGACAACACAATCATATATTTTAATATAAAGACACCTCTAGCATTTAAGTTAGTCTGGGACTCGGCTTAAGCCCTTTTCGGCAATCACATTGAAAAAACAGCCTTGTTTTTTCTTTGTTTTAAAGGTGCAGTGAACTAGGACAACAATTTTAACCCGAGCTTTTGTTATATAAGAGGGAATCATATTCAAGCGAACATCCTGTAAAGGCGGGCATACACTGTGCGAGTTCGGTCCGAATTTGAGGGGAATTCTGAGTCGGACGACTCCTGTTTGAGTCGGGCCGAATTGATCCTTTCTCGTACGTCGTTTGTCGCCCAGTGTACAGTGGGATTCGAGAGCCGATTACCCTCTCCCGACTGGCAATCGGAAGGTCGGACGAATTTCTGACATGCCAGAAATTTTGGTCGCCGCGAGTGTATCGCACTGTTGAAGCCGAGCTACGAACCGATTGGTCTAAATTCGTTATATTTTCTCTCACTGCGCCTGCGCGAAAATCAAGCCACGGCTTCGCCGGCGTCTCTTTTTTTAGGCGTTTCGACACATAGAACTGCGAGGATGGCCAAGGCAGCGCGTTTCTTCGTGTAAAGCATGAAGCAAACGGCCACACTACGTGATCGGAGTTCCCACGTGTGTATTTCACACGCACAGTGGGAGAGCAGCAATTCTATGGAGTTTAAATAGACCCAAAACTCACGCGCATGGAATCCGCGCGCGCACGCGCGATGCAAACGCGCGTAATGATAACCACGCGCGGAAAGCTGCTCCGCGAGGGCGCATTTAAACTCCGCGAGCGAGCAGAACAGTATCCGCAAGTGGAAAAGAATCCTCGCGCGGGCGCATTTCTGCCCCGCGAGCAAAAACTCAGTCCGCGAGCAGAGGCTTTGACGAGCACGCGCGTGATTCTCTCTATGCTCTCGCAACTGCTCAACACTTGCTCGCTCGTTGAGTTTACTTCTGAGACTTTGGAGGCGGGACAATGCATGTTAAAAGTTACCAATCAAATGAGTGGAGCCATGCAGACGTTTCCGCTCATTTGATTGGTAACTTTTAACACACACTCACCTACATGCACCTACAGATTACATGTCTTACTACCGAATGATTAGTGTATTACCTTGCCTTAGCTATGTGTTAGTATTTTAACAAGTGACATTTTGATTTCTTACATCTGTCAACAAGAATTATGCTATATAATATAGCAGTTAAACTTACATGTCATGTCTATTTAAAACATACTATAATAATATAATTAAATGTCTCCTGCGTGGCTCTTTAGCTTATTTCAATTAATCTTTGTTTCATTTATTTTATTTTCGTTTCTTTATATACTTTATGTTTGAGGATTTGTGAGCTGAGTTTAAGTCTGTGTGCTTTGCTGTGAAACCAGCGATCGATCTTTAGTTAGTAACTGAGTAACTCAGTTAACATTTGTTTAATTTATTTTACTTTTGTTTTGCTATATATTCTGTTTAAGATTGTTTACATTTTTTTTTTTTAGTTTTGTTAATTATTTTCCTTTAAGACTTGTCATTTAAGTTGGACGAGCCAGGGTCGGTCGCCCTAATGCGGAGTTCACATTGCCCGATTTCCAAAGTCGTTGCATCACTGTTCTTTTCACACTGCATGACTATCTGGGGTAGCATTCAGTTGCTGCAGTGTTCACATTGAACGATGGATCCGCAACAGGAGATTACACACTGCATGACTTTACAACAGGTCAGATATCGCCGAAAACTTGGAAACTCGCGCGACATTGGAAGCATGTTTGCTGATGTGGTCTCCTCCCCGAACCTCATTTTGCCTTCTATCTTACCTTCTCATTGGCTGTAGGTCATCGCCGTTGTAATTTTCAGTCAGAACTCACTTCACACAGCAGGATTTTGAGTCACCGACAGGTGCAAATATTTAGCATGCCAAATATTTCGCGGGCGTCTGCGATGCGTCGCCCACTCTCTCAGATCGCGTCTTTGATCATTCACATTGCGTGATTGTCACTCGCGTGAACTAGCACCGATTTCGGAAATTTGTTTGTGATTCCTCAAAATTTGTCGGCGACTGGAAATCGGGGCAAAAATTATGCAGTGTGAACTCGGCATAAGGGGCAGAATTCGGCGGGCATACATTGTGCGATTTCAGCGAAGTTCTTGTGAAATACCAACTCACACTGTACGAGTAAACCGTAAGCGAAGTAAATATCAAGCTCGCGATTTATGTGCTCTCACTGTGCGGTAGGTTGTCTGGGAGTATTTCACATTCTTTTACTAGCCTGATATTTTGTTTACTCATGAGTAAATAGTCCAGTCTGGATTTTTAGTCAGGCTTCTCTCCCTCTTGCTGTGTTGTCAGTGTGTAGAACCTTATAATTCTTTTGCAGATTATTCTAAAGGAAGGGATTTCAAAGAAACAGACATTTTAAATTTAAGGTGACAATGCAATTGCAACCATTGTAAAGATGCCAAAAAACAATGATAATATAGACATGATTTTAAACGAAGGTGTTAAGGTTTTATTAAGGAAGCGTAACGTGAATAAAAAGAAGCCATTTCAAAGAAAGACATTTTAAATGTAATGTGTCTTTTGTGAAGAAACTGAACAGTTACAGTATAAACATCGAAAACACATTTAAATGGTAATGTAGCCTACTGTAGCAGCATATATAAGTATATATAAATCAACCTACAACAATCCAACCCAATGTTAAAACTCCAAATTCATTTACTGATCAATTGTTTTATTTTTATCTGCAATATGTTTTAATTAAAAGTCATAATTTACCTGAAATCTAAATAAAAAAAATTTAAATAATTACCTTATTTTAAAACCCTGCTCTCCAAAGACTTTAAGGTATTTTGTTATTTAGTTCCCTGTCTATTCTCTTTCACCCAAAATAAGTGAATGCCTTATATGTTACAATGATGTTATTTGTGTAGCATTCTACTGTAAATCACTGCATCTAACACATTTGTTTTGTGCATTTACCATTGCAAAGAAAACACCCTCAATTACGAAAAAAATGTTTCACTTTGCTTATCAATATCCCTATCCTGTTGTCCCCTGGAATATGTAACCTAAGTTGAACGGCTTTGTGGTCAGACCCCAGTTCATCTGGTAGTATTTCACAATTTGATTCAATTTGCTCAAAATGTTCCTGCTTCATAAAGAAATAGTCCAGTCTGGTTGATTGGTCACTTCCTGTCCGTGTGTATTTATTTTCATGTTCGTGTTTAGATCTCCAGACATCAATGTATGTATTTGGCCAAGCATCGTTAAACATTGTTCTCCGGTTAAGGTGGTGTGTGGTATCATGGAGGATGTCCTGGGGATCAAGTGTTACATTGAAGTCTCCACCAATTATATGAATGCCCTTTTCATTGTTAATGTCAAATAAAAGCTTACCTAGAAGCTGTTCACCTTCATGAATATGGAAGTAAAAGCTCACAAATGTATATGTGCGCCCATTAATCTCTGTACACAACCCAATGTAATTCCCTTTATCATGAAAAATCTGGGTGACTTTATGTTTGATGGTTATAATAATACCAACACCTCTTTGATTTGAGGAGAAAAACGTAAAGTAGCCTTTAGCTGGAGCATTTAGTTTCAGGCCAAACATTTTGAAATCCACAGAATCCATTATCTTGACTTTAGAATGGCTTAATGAAAAGCTCCCAACATGAGCTTCTTGAAGCATTATAACATCATTGTTTTTTATAATCCTGCGAAAACCCTTGTCTTGTAATTTTCTTGGTAAACCCCCTCTGATATTGATAGTGATAATTCTGAGGTTTTCAGTTGCTTGGGCGTTTTGCGCCATGAATGTTGTTGTATAGCAACCTATAGTAAAATGAGAAGAAAACAGCACACTACTGATGAATCTGTCTTAAATGCACTGTAGTGTAAGTCATTTTAGATAAACACATAATGCACAGTGCATAAATTGAGAAATCTTTTTATATATAAAATGTATATAAAAATGATGTCTAGTTGTGATCCAGTCTGAAAAGTCCAGGACAAAGTCTCAAAATCTAATTAATGAGAATAATTTTTACCATTAATTTCACTATGATTTCAATTTTTGACATGGTCTTACTCTGTCAATATATTAAAAATATCAGTATTATATTTTCACAGACTGGGTCACAATTGAGCTGCTCACAAACATTATAAAATCTTTGTACTTTATGTGCTTTCAATGTATCTGTCTAAAATGACAATGTATCATCTAATAATTTCAGATATTATAAATCAGATTACATGAGGCATGTTTTTTAATCAAATAACCACGAGTAAATGGCGAGTTACATAAATGTAAGGCACTTACTTTGATATGAACAGTACAGGTGTTGTCCGTTCAGTGAGTAAACTCAAGTCTTTTTTGTCAACTAGACAGCTTATTTATTGAACTAAAGCAAGAAAGCCTATTTATTAGACAAGGAGATGAGCTCTGACCCTGACAGCACAAAAGAAGAAAGGTTTGCCCATGTGGCATACACTCATAATTCTGCTTCAAAACTGTACAGGTTCTGCAAGTTTGACATAGTTTTTAAAATCCCTGAATGACACACCTGCGTTTCTACAATGAGATTAAATTTCTGTTTCAATTTCACTGTATTCACATAATGTTTCCTGTAACAACAATTATAAGAGACCCATACACTCTTATAAAAAATGAAGATTACTTAAAGGGTAACCTTTCTGTTGCACATGTTCTTTGTAGTTGTTGGACTTTAAAGGCAGTCCTGCATGTTCAAAAATTTGTACTGAGACGTTCTTCAAAATCGATTAGAAGTTTATTATCAGATGTAAAAAGGAGTAACAAAGCTTTGGGTTGCCAGTAAATCACCACTCTCTCCAAAAAGCCAACAACCCAAAATATTCAAATACACCCATATTTATAAAGTATGTGACGTCGCTCGTATCTTCTGACTCCTCCTCTGCTTTTTGCTCCCTTTCCACCAATCACCGTGAAGTCCTTTTTCTTAGTTCCTGTAAAATAACATTTCAAAACGTATATCCTGTGGTCAATCGCCAGTCCTGAGGAATGTTCTCCAGGACAGTTTCTTTTTGGGGAGCGGTCTCCTAGAAACAGTCCATTGTGGCCGGACAACATACCAACATTCTTAACATTCTTTTAGTAAAAAGAAAACACTCAATCATCTAATGTTTTTAATTATATAGCGTTGTTTCTTAATCCTATGATTCATTAAAAACACATCACAACTCATGATTATACTTAAAACATATGCAGTAGATTGATTCATATTATTTCTTTTCTTTATGACTCTTTGTGACTCTTTGTGTGTGTGTGTGTTGATCTAGATAATTTATGGCTCCAACCCCCATTTGCCACAGTAACTATTTTACTGAGTAAGATAGCAAGCACATGACAAAATCACACAGCTTAATGATTTAATGAAAGAAAACACTTATTGATTATATTGATATTTAAATCATACTTTTATCTGAAAAATATTCCCACATAGTGGAAAAGGATTCTACAGATCATTAAAAAGTCAAAGAAGACATATGTTGTTATTTTTATGTTATAAAAATGTTGTCTTAATATTGGTGTAAAATTTACATGGGACCATTTGCATTCATATTAAATAAAAATTCAAATAAAACAGACTTGTATTGGCATTAACTAACATTTGTCATGGTTCTGCCCCATCTTGTCTTGCTTTTCTTGACCTAGTGGCAGAACCATGACAGAACCTCTTGTTTTACGTGGAGAGAGAAGTTTTGGCCCACTTGGCCTTCCACATTCTCTTTCTTTCCGGTGTAGCGTCTCTGTTCCCGCCATTTCGTCTCCTTAATTGCTCGTTATTGGTTTCATGCCCCACACCTGTTCCCTCTTGATTTGTCCCCTTATTTAATGCTCCTGTGTCCTCTGTCTTGGGCTGGATCATTGTACTGTTATGTTGTGTTTGTGTCATCGTGGCGAGTTCCTGTGCTGTAGTCAGTTTAGTTTATTGTGGTTAATGTCAAGTGTATTATTATCTTAGTCTAGTTAGTCCTTGTTTCCATGTTTTATGTTCCCCATCGTGGGTCTTTGTTTTGTATTATTTTATGAAAAGTCTTGTTTAACCCCTTACCTCCTGTCTGCAATTGGGTCCTCTGTCTGTGTCTCTCACCCCGAGAACCGTGACAACATTAATAAAGAAAATTAAACGCAGAAAACGATATTGCTCATTATTAGTTGATATCTAATGCATTTACTAATGTTAACAAATACAACAGTGTTGGCAATGAAATGAAAACTAATTATTTAAAGCAACAACACCTTTCATAATAGTTACATGAATAATACGGTATGTGTTCTTAAATCAACAGAACAGGTTGTGTTTCCTCCATGTGTTGGGTCTGTTTAAAAAAAAGAACACAGACAAAACAAGTCGGGAGGTTAAATTGTCATATTTAGTGTCACTTGCATGAGCTGATCACAACTTTATAATTTTCAGATTCAGATTGTGAATGACCAAAGACCGTTTTAAGTTGATGTCTCAATACATTTCAAGGAACTTATTTTCTTGTTTCTTTCCGAGACACATATTTTAGTACATAAACAATAATGGATAAAACACACAGCTCTTAATAATTTGTCACTGTTAATCTGTCACTATAACAAATTCCTCGTATGTGGAAACATACTTGGCCAATAAAGCTCATTCTTCTATTCTACTCATTCTATTCTAATAGTAATATATTAATTTGTTCTGCCATATTCATTTATATTGATTAATTGTAAAAAACAAAAGTACATGAACTAAAATAAGTACAGTCTTTGTGAAGGTTTTCCTCCCCACATTCTCAGGGCCTTGATAGTTTATTATTACAGTTTCAAACGTCAGGCCGTGACCACAGATTGTAAATGTGTCCGTTTATCCCAAAACATCCTCAAGTTAAAGACACTCATTGATAACAAGTGCATATATAACCATGTTGATTGAGACGGCGCTGTGACAGCAGTCAGATCAATGTGTGTTTGTGTGTGTATGAAAGGATGATAGAGACATATAGAAGAAAGAGATACAGGATATTCATTATCAGCAATGTTTTGAATTCCAACTGCTTCTTAAAAGGCGACAAAGAAAAAATTGTTTTATACTGAACAGGGCAGAGATTTATATTATAACTAAATCATTGATGGAGTTAAATGTATTGAGAAACATTATTTGGGGTATTGCTGACTCGTTCTCTCTATGATGTAACAGGGCTCTCCTGTTTTTGCCAAGTGGTTGATATCCTTAGGACAACATCATGTTGACCCTGGGACAACATTTAAATCAACCAATCAGATTTCAGAAATAAGTTTACAGTTTATTTTAAGTTTAATCTTCCAACCAGGATTAGGTGCTTCTAGACCATTATAATTTCCCTCTGATTTTAGGGGTAAGTTATGGTTAGGGTTGGGGTCTGGTGTGGGTTTAGGTCTTATTTATACAAATGTTGTCCTTAGGTCAACAAAATATGTTGCCCTGAGGACATCAACCACTTGGCAAAATCAGGTCGAGCATTTATCAACGAGATTAAAAATCAAAAATGATTTGCAGACAATACAGTGCTATGGCCACATGTCAACACAGTTCATCAAATACATGTCAAGACGGATGGATGTTAAACACAAAAGCAAATCCTTTTGTTGGTGTAACCAAATTCGGTCAAAAATAAACTATTAACCATTTGTTGCATTTGAATTATAAGGTTCTATCTGCATTCTGAGCAGTTTTGAGATATTGAGCTTGAACCTTTGACTTGCCAATGTACACACAACATGAAATAAATAAGATCACAATATAAATTTAGTACAGAAAAATATTATGTGAATAACTTGTCAGCTACTGTGCAATCCCAAGGCGATGTATTACTCAAATTAGTCAGACTTGACAAAACAGTTCATTTTGTTGGGTTACCTGCACACTATTATTAGTGTTTAAAGGAGTCATCGGATGAAAACCCCAATCTGTGTTTTAAGTGCTATAATCGGGTCCCAGGTGCATCTAGCAACCCAGAAAACAAGAACCCAGTGAGTTTGTTTTTGTTTTGGTGTGCCTTTCCCTGCAAGCATGTGAGAAATCGAGCCGTTCAGATTTCGCTCCTGTTGTGACGTAAAAAGAGGATCTTATTATAATGTTACCGCCCCCATTGTTATTTACACAAGCGACAGCAGTGTACATGACGCCATGGCTAAAGTTCGTGGACAACATGCAACATGCAATGTAGTCACTGCACAGAGTCCTAGCCTCGGAAGAGACAGGAGTGGATTTATTTTATTTTAAGTGGAAATCCATCAGAAACCATAAGTAAAAACCTGCTTGTTTGCGCGAATCACTTCAAGCCGGAGTACTTTATCAAAATGGGACAGTACAAGCAGGATTAGCTTTAAAGTTGTTCCTCAAGAGGGATCGAGACCGACTGAACGAGACAAAACTGTTGATGTAAGTAATATTTATCAACAGTCTGAACTGACGTAAATGTAGCGTATATATAGGAGGATAACATTAGCATATGATAGCGAAGGGAGCTAAGTCAGTCACGGGCTAAATAGAACATTCAAAGCCAGTGTTAAACTTACTCTATATTATATGTTATTTGGCAAATGGGCACTAGGGGTTTAACTGTATGTATGTTAATACATTATGTGCGTTAATAGGTTCAGCTGCGGCAAACTATTTGTTTGCTAATGAACAGGGGCGAACACTGCGGTTAGTTTCGTTTGAAACGTCTCAAATCATTCGTCCTAGGCTGAAAAATCTGTTACAGCATACCAGTTATGCTCTCACGTTGTGTGTGTAACGTTATAACTTGTCAACGACAAGCGCTAAAATCCACGTTATTCTGCTGAGATCTGCAGGTGCGCATTCCGTGGATTTTAGGCAAGCATACACGCACAACGTGAGCGACAGATTTTTTGGTCTTCGGACGAATGATTTGAGACGTTTAAAACGAAACTAACCGCAGAGGAGTTCAGGAATTATCATTTAGCTAAACCATTGCCATGGCAATGCGTGTGTTGTGTTGACACGCCGGACAGAAGGTGGGGGGGGGGTGCGTGGTAACTCATTATCATTAAGAGACATGCATCAAGACGGGTTGCTGTGAGCATAGTTGCTTTTGACGAGGAAAGAAGGGTTTTGTTTACACAGCCATTGAGTGTTTTTAAGCAAAATATGTTCCAGACATTTCATGAAGACCCTAATAAATCATACCAACTTGTTGAAAGTGCTCATCTGAGGAGTCCTTTAAAACAAACAGTTTGGCTCGCGTGACAACCATCAAAACACTCTGTAAACATGTCACAACATGTTGTGTTCCATAAACTTTCAATAAAACCTATTTTAAAACTGGTTGTGCAGGAAAAACCAGAAAATCACAACATTCTACATGCTCAACATTGCATGAAGAGGTGGACTGACATCTCCAGATTAAATCAGATGTAGGCAAGGCAAGTTTATTTATATAGCACATTTCATACACAAGGGCAATTCAAAGTGCTTTACATAAAATGATTGACAAAGAGAAATAAGACGTATCTTTAAAATGCAGATGATTTAAAATCACAAATACAACTTTAGATTTTAAGAAACAATAAAACAGCAGTAAAATGTATTAAAAATGTGAGTTTATTTATAAAAAGAATAAGAACAAAAGAAAAAGAAATTAGAAATAGAAGTGCAGTTGATGTAAACCAGCACAGTGCTCAGGTTGTAAGTGCTCAGAAACAGGTGTGTTTTTAAACTGGATTTAAAGGAGCCAGTCTTTTGCTGTTTTGAGGCTTTGATTATGTTTTTTGGGTGTTTAACAATGGAAGTGCATGTTTCTAATTTCAAAAAACGCTTTATATTTCACATATTTCAAGTCTATTGTTCACCGCTGTCCCTCTTCTAACAAAACGACTGGATTTCTTCCGGTCTATATAAAGTCCCTCCTTCCGAAACGCTCTGATTGGTAAAGCTGACCAGGTCTGTTGTGATTGGTTCCCCGCTTAGAGTGTGTGTGTGTGTGTGTGTGTGAAGATGTCCCACCCATACCATATCAGCGAGCTTCCGCTTCTCAGGCTGTTGTGATTGGTCGGTGCCCCTCTCAGTGCACGTGTATTCATAAACTTTTAGCAATAAACAGTAACAATGGCGTCAACTTCACTTCATCAGTTAAAAACATGCGGATCGATCGAAGTGTAACTGGGGTCTGCTAGTGCATGTGCAAACGTCAATCTCTGTTAGAGGTCGAATTTTTTTCCTACTATGGCGAGGGGAATGACCGAATGGCGTCAGACCGGTTATATTAATTAACACTAATAACAGAAGCGTTAGTTTTGCCTTTTTATATTGGACCCGAGTTAGATAATAAAACAAGCAGATTGACCAGGAGACAATTGCAAGCAGGACTTCAAAGGACATTTCATAGAAGTGTTTTAGAGGTATGTGCACACACACACAATATCAGTGTGTTACACAGAACAGCTTTCACAGCCGATGTTAAAGTCATGGAAGCTGTTATTTGACCGTTGGTTCTCTTAGAATGTGTGAAGCTGAATTCTTATTACCAGCTGTAGGACTGTGATGAAAGTGAAAGTAGTTTAGCGCAGCTCAGTCAAGTGTTTACAATCTCTGATAACCGAACACTACTCCAGCGGCTCTTCCACTTCTCTAAGGAAGACCTCGCCCCTTTTTTGGCGTATTCCTGTGGGCAGAGGTTATTAAAAGCATTCGGAATAGTGACATCATGTACCTGGGAAGTAGAGGGCTGTAGTCCGATCCAGCCGTTCTCTGTAGTCCTTGAAAAGCTAATTCTGTTAACACTGGACTTTGAGTTTTATCATTTTGCAGGTATTATTTATGCTCTAACAGTAACATTACACACTAACTAAAGGTTGAAAATGGGATCGCGGGGAATGAGACCTTTAAAAGTAGCTACTGTTTATGAACATATGATGTCTTCTGGAAGCAGATTACAGCTACGGGTGGCGTAATGGCTAGATGCTGACTCGCCTTGTTTTGAGTGAACACTTGTTATCTCTAACTGACTTGATCCTAATGATCTGAGAAGTCTGTTTGGTTTATATTCAATAAGCATATCTGAAATGAATTTAGGTCCCAGACCATTGAGTGATTTATAGACAATTAAGAATACTTTAAAGTTGATTCAAAAAGTAACTGGTAACCAGCGTAAGGACCTGAGGATTGGAGTGATATGCTTTTTTGGTTCTGGTCAGAATCCTGGCTGTCAGGTCTGTTCCTAGTTTTTTTTATATGTATTTTTGGTTTGTCCCCTTTAACTCCCTCTCTCCTGGTCCCGGGTTAAGCTACTCACATCAGCATCAGTAATTACCCACACCTGTTCCTCATTACCCTGCCTCTCTATACACTCACCTAAAGGATTATTAGGAACACCTGTTCAATTTCTCATTAATGCAATTATCTAATCAACCAATCACATGGCAGTTGCTTCAATGCATTTAGGGGTGTGGTCCTGGTCAAGACAATCTCCTGAACTCCAAACTGAATGTCAGAATGGGAAAGAAAGGTGATTTAAGCAATTTTGAGCGTGGCATGGTTGTTGGTGCCAGACGGGCCGGTCTGAGTATTTCACAATCTGCTCAGTTACTGGGATTTTCACGCACAACCATTTCTAGGGTTTACAAAGAATGGTGTGAAAAGGGAAAAACATCCAGTATGCGGCAGTCCTGTGGGCGAAAATGCCTTGTTGATGCTAGAGGTCAGAGGAGAATGGGCCGACTGATTCAAGCTGATAGAAGAGCAACTTTGACTGAAATAACCACTCGTTACAACCGAGGTATGCAGCAAAGCATTTGTGAAGCCACAACACGCACAACCTTGAGGCAGATGGGCTACAACAGCAGAAGACCCCACCGGGTACCACTCATCTCCACTACAAATAGGAAAAAGAGGCTACAATTTGCACGAGCTCACCAAAATTGGACAGTTGAAGACTGGAAAAATGTTGCCTGGTCTGATGAGTCTCGATTTCTGTTGAGACATTCAAATGGTAGAGTCAGAATTTGGCGTAAACAGAATGAGAACATGGATCCATCATGCCTTGTTACCACTGTGCAGGCTGGTGGTGGTGGTGTAATGGTGTGGGGGATGTTTTCTTGGCACACTTTAGGCCCCTTAGTGCCAATTGGGCATCGTTTAAATGCCACGGCCTACCTGAGCATTGTTTCTGACCATGTCCATCCCTTTATGACCACCATGTACCCATCCTCTAATGGCTACTTCCAGCAGGATAATGCACCATGTCACAAAGCTCGAATCATTTCAAATTGGTTTCTTGAACATGACAATGAGTTCACTGTACTAGAATGGCCCCCACAGTCACCAGATCTCAACCCGATAGAACATCTTTGGGATGTGGTGGAACGGGAGCTTCGTGCCCTTGATGTGCATCCCACAAATCTCCATCAACTGCAAGATGCTATCCTATCAATATGGGCCAACATTTCTAAAGAATGCTTTCAGCACCTTGTTGAATCAATGCCACGTAGAATTAAGGCAGTTCTGAAGGCGAAAGGGGGTCAAACACCGTATTAGTATGGTGTTCCTAATAATCCTTTAGGTGAGTGTATATACCATTGCCTTCCTTCACTCAGCGTGGCGATGTATTGTTTGCGCCTCATGGGTGGATTACTGATGTTGTGCTCTCTACGCAGTTATTTGCAACCAGGATTTATTCTGGTTTTTGGAATAAACTCTGTTTTTCTCAACTCCTACATCTGAGTCCTTACTCCAGCGTAACACTGGCAGCAGCGTTCTGTATGAGCTGCAGCTGTCTGATGGTCTTTTTGGGAAGACCTGTGAGGAGTCCATTACAGTAATCCACCCTGCTGGTGATGAAAGCATGAACTAGTTTTTTTAAATCTTGGTTTGAGACAAAACATGTGATTCTGGCTATGTTTCTGAGATGGTAGTACGCTGATTTGCTTATTGTTTTGATACGACTGCTGAAACTAAGGTCAGACAAAAAAATGATTTTTTACCTTACTTTGTGTCTTTAGACCTCTTAAGTCAAGGTATGTGTTTACCTTGTTAGTTTCATCCTTGTTACCAAATACAATTACATTGACATCAAGCTGTTAATTTCATCAATGCATTGGTAAAGAGAGTCAATAGGCCTGTAGTCATTGGATGAGAGGGCTATAGATCTGAGTGTCATCTGCATAGCTGTGGTAGGCAATTTGGTACTTTTTCATTATTTGGCCAAGTGGGAGCATATACAAATTGAAGAGGAGCAGAGCAAGAATCGAGCCCTGTGGAACACCACAATTCATGGGTGTCCAGTCAGATTTATGGTTGCCTATGTTCACATTTAACCTCTCCCTTTAAGGTATTACCCGAACCCTTTAAGAACCAACCCAGAAAGCCCTAGCCAGTTTTCCAGCCTATGTAGGAGTATGGTGTGATCTACCGTGTCAAAGGCAGCACTGAGATCTAGTAATACCAGAACTGATATTTTGCCTGAATCAGAATTCAATCGAATGTCATTCATTATCTTTATGAGCACTGTCTCTGTGATGCTGACGGAAACCAGACTGAAAATTGTCCAGGTAGCCATTTGAGTTCAAGAATTTGGTCAGCTGAATGAAGACAACCTTTTCAATGATCTTGCCTATGAAAGGAAGATTTGATATTGGTCTGTAGTTAGACAGTAAGGTTTTGTCTAGATTGCTATTTTGTGGTAGAGGTTTGGGTAACGCTTTAGATAACGACCCGCACGGAACTGCGTACGTAAACTAATATATAGTATAGTGTACCTACGTGTAGGTATAAGGGAACAAAATATTAGTTTGGGTAATAAAGGGGTAGCAACCAGATATACAATCCGCAAAGAACTGTGTAAGTAAACCTATACATTTATGGTGTAAGTTAAGTGTTTGTTAGATGCTGTTAAAGGCAGCTCATGTGACAAACCTACCAGCAGATCCAGTGAACAGTAAGCAAATACATTTCATCTAAGTAATGAAGAAAAAGAAAGTAAAATAAGTTGACCTATAATATTTCAAAGATGTGAAAACTAAACATTGACTATATCCCAAACTGTCTGTTTTTTATCACTTTTCTTGGACATTTTAGGTAAAAAATGTCTGGCCTCTTGCACAGGTAAGTGAATTATTCTACTCTTTGCTGATTGGTCAGTAGCTGTGGTAAATTCACAATAACACATAGCTATGACTTCTTCACCAAGCTACTTAAATATAACTGCACAGCATCCACAGGCACTATATTCTAACAGAATTATAAAAAAGTAATACACAAAGCTTTGAGATACTTATATAACTTAAGAAGAATTCATCGTCTTTTTTATAGTTGATGTTCGTAATTTTCTGTTTCAGAAATCCTTCCTTCCTCTTGCAAGCTCTGTGAGGATGGCTGGACAGCCCACGGTGGAGAGTGTTATTTCTTTTAGTCTGAAAAACAGACATGGATTGAGAGTTGTAAATTATGTGAAGCTTTAAAATCTCAATTGGTCATCATCGACACCAGAGCTGTACAGGTGAGTCTGACAAAATATTGATTTACAGTACAGTTTGTTTACATACATCAGAAAGATAAAAATCTCTTTTTATTTAAATAACCGCAATACAAGTCAATGTTCAACATTAGGGTTTCCTGCATCCAAAATTGAAGGGACTCACTTTGGTCTTAATGATATGGAGACTGAGGGCCGGTGGGTTTGGGTTGATAACAGTAAGAACAGTAAGAACTTTTTTTGCTAATAGAACATAAATCATTTCTATATGCCACTCGAACATTTTGAATTTGTATTCAATTTCAAAAGAATGTATGACAGACTACAGGTGGTCTCAGACTTTTTGTACAATGTGCATCCCAGATATATTTATCATGATGTAACTTTGTTCTTCTGTAGGTTCTGGTTCATAAAGGCATCAGGAAGCGAGCAGGATGATTCGGGTGGCGATGAATCTTGACCTGGAGAGGATTGTGCTCATTTAAACTCTTAATTTGTGAATACAAGAAAAAGTTCATCTGTGAGAAGGAATATTCATTGGCCTTCATTGATGACTAGTGTAAGAGACACATTGATAATTCATGTCGTTTCTGTTACCATATGATGGATCACAAAAGTAGGCTACTTGAACCATTTAGTATTTTCTTGTCCGTGTTCTGTAATTGGGTGTTTGGAAATTCTTTTTTTTTCTTTTATTCATTAATTTCCTAACATTGTTTTGGAAAAAAGCTTCTAGCCTAATGTTTTGGTTTGCACATCAATCTAAACCGTGCACTTGAATCCTGGATTCACTGTATATACTCTATGCATGATATTTAAAACCAAGTTCAGGGGTTTCTATTGCATTTATATGAAAAACTATGTAAACTGTAGCAACTGAGTTCATCATACACTGACAATATGATCAAATCAAACATATTAATCAGTTACATACAGTTTTGTTTGTGTTTTATTCAAGCAGCACCACACTTTACGCTGTACCTATACATGGTGACATAGCAAAAGTTTTGTAAAAAAAAGTTAATAACATATTTTAGATTATTGATGTTTATGATTATAATATAAAATAGCATAAGAGCGATTTATCTTCATTGTTAGTTTTTTCCCTCAATTTTTGCCGTCACACACTAGGACAGTATGTTTGTCAGCCACATTGTCTCTTTTATTTTTAAACTCATTTAATTTTCTCTAGAACTACTGTATATAATATGTAAATTTTTGGTTGAATTAGGTCATTTATGCTTCCAAAGCATCCTGACAGAGATGACTAATTAAAAAAAACCACACATCCTGATAAAAAAATATTTAAAATGAACACTAGGGTGCACAAGAGGAAAATGTGTAATTCAAAGTATCATGATTGTACACCGTAAGCTATTGCTGGGGTGGTACCCTTAAAGGTTCCTTTTTACACACATTAATTGTTGTATCTTTTTTGGATACATTATTGTACCCTAAGGACATATTGTATACATTAAGGACCTATTGTGTAAGGCCTACCAGAACTGTACATTTAAAAGTGCATTCAAAATGTAAACAAGGTCTTTAGGGGGTTTTGTATAGGCCTACTTGTAAAGGTACAAAAAAAAGAGACCACAGAATGACTATATACGTCAAAACATTATTTATCTTTGTCATATTTCTATTTATAGAATCTTCACCTTTACATTTCACAAATATGATAGGGTTTTCATGCAGATATAAACAGAAAGGATTAGGGTACTATTTCTGACAATTTTGTTTTCCACACAAACTTTTGAGTATAAGATTACAACTGATCATGGTTTTGAATTTAAAACACTGAACATAAAACAGAGCAAAATTATTATTCTGAGAACCAAACATTAAAGTAATGTGTTTTATATGCATTTAGTTTCTGCAGCTGAAAATCTTTGTTTATGCGTGCAAGATGCAGAACCCTGCAGAAACTTCAGCAAAATCTGAATACAAACAAGATTAAAGTCACACATCTATTTGACAACGACTGTAAATAACCGAAATGTTTAAATCCCACTGAAAGTAAAGATTCAGAAGCAGACGGAGAAATAATGCTCTACTAGCATCTCTCCTAGTAAATACAGGCCCTACAGCCTCCACCTTATTTACATTTATTTAGGAGAGATGCTAAAACGTTTTGACAGAAATCTCTTATCCTACAAGCAGAACAAATGGGCGTTTCAAGCATTATTTCTCCGTCTGCTTCTGAATCTTTACTTTCAGTGGGATTTAAACATTTTGGTTATTGTGTGCTAACAGAAGATGTTTTCGAACATGATGATAAGAAGTCCCTTTTCACATGTAACACTGACCTAGCAGGAAGAGAGAGAGCCTAAGCATTCATTAGAGACTTAAACCATGAAGTATTCTCTACTTTCTGTATCAGAAAAGATTTGTGTTTAATCATGCTTAAATCGTTAATTTAAAATAAGATAATGCTGAATAATAATAATTGATTAACACTTGTCAAAACCACACAAAAGTATTTATATGTGAAGTAAGGTGAAGCCACGGCACCCATCCCTTTAGAGTTATCTTGATCATTTGGTATAAAAAATCACTGTAAAGTTCATATTGTATATATTAGACCAGAGATATCATCACAAGTTGATCTATCAGTTTAAGTTAATGACATATGTAAGGAATAATTGACGATGGACCATTCAATTACTCGAATGTTAATGCTTCGCGTCATGGCCGTTACACCTCAGGTGTGCATTTACTTTCTAATAATTGAACGGACCGGAGGAGGATGAAGATGATGAGGATGATACATTCTCACTTCACATCAAATGTCGCATTGCAGGGTACCTCCGTTCTTCTATTGAAAGTGGTATGACATCTACACTTTAATTAGAATTAAAATGTATTAAAAAAATATAGAACAAATGTGTTAACTAGTATTTATTTGCTTCTCTGTCTTAGCATGTGTAGGGAAACCTCAACAACTTATAAAGTTTTGGGTTGGATCGGAGCTTCCCTCAGCTAGCATGAAGGTTAAAGTGGTCCGTGCTGATCATCATGTTTTCAAATCCTCCAATTCCCTGGTCACTACAGTACATTTCAAGAGTTTTCTATGGATCTGGAGGCCTGTATTGCAACATGTGACACTGGATCTGGGTTAATCTAAAGAGGGGAGTCTATGCCAAATAAACTGTTAGTTGAATTTGTAGTTTAATTTAAAGAATGTTTTAAAGACAACCCCACCTGTTAATAGATAGTTCCTAATTCATAAAGTTGAATGGTTTTAAAGGTTTAAAAATACATTTATCTGAAACCTCATGTCAGTGAAATTAACGTGATTCTTGTGACATGAATTGGCATGTTTGTCAGTGAACTAATCATCTGTAATGAAGAAAAAATGCTATTCAGGAAAATTTGTTCTATGGAACTAAAAAGAAACGCACCTTGTAATACTGTGTCAATTAAATTAGCATTAGCAGATCTGTGAGTTGCTTAAAATATATTTCTGTGGCTCTATATTCCTGTTCATTGTGAATGTTCATCAGTCAAAACGGACAAAATAAAATTTTAAGACATTTCAAAGACAATTTTCTTTTAGCTTCATTTAAACCGTGCTTTCAGGCATACAAAAGTCAAAGGCTTAACATTTTAAATTAACGTCTCTTGTATTCACTTTCTTTACATATAAAAAGAGAAGTTTTGTTGCACAAATTGTAAAACTGAAAATGGTGTGAAAAAATGTGTTTGTGTGCGCGTGGGCGTGTGTGTGCATGTGTGTGTGTGCGTGTGTGTGTGTGTGTGTGTGTGCGTGTGCGTGTGTGTGTGAGTGAGTGCGTGCGTGCGTGCGTGTGTGTCTGGCTGTTTTTCCTCGCAGCTGAATGTCTACAGAGAGTGGTGTCTTACAGATGTGCAGGGCTCAATTCTAGCACTGTTCCAGCTACTCGTGCTGTGTGATGTCACTCCATGCGCACTTAAATAGCTACACTTATACAATCATGCTCTTCAATCCGAACACAGAGAACCAATTCAAACTCTCCTGTCATTAGGCACCCAATCAAAGCTCTGCTCAAATGAGCGGTGCGGTCAGCAAGGGCAGAACATGGCGTAAAAAAGATTGTATTCGTGTTGGAGGGAATTGACACCGTATAGTAAAGGCTTATGCAAATGAATCGGTTGGATAGCTTGATCAAATAAGCAACTGTACATTAAAACTGCTTATCCTTTTATGAAATGCAATAAATCTAGTCCTCGTTTGGCATTGGGACTGGATAAAGAAGCACTGGAAATATATTTTGGGAGCCGCTGAACTCGGCAACCCACTGGCGGTTAATTCAAGAGGGAAAATCCAACTGAAAGAAAAGCGTCTTGAAGAAAATGCTCTCACGGTGTTGTAAAGTCTGAGGATGCTGTCCATGTGAATGCTCCTATGCCAATCTAATTTGGCTGGGTGGGCTCCCAGGCCAAGCAAATGCGCATAAACCCTCACAGAAACATTAACTGTCCCATTTTTGTTCTGAGTATATTTGGGTTTTTTGCCTGTTTAGCAGAAATGGGAATGTATCCCAGACAGTTTCTATAAAAGTTTGTGTTTTACTTTCTTTTAATAAGGGAAGCTTAAAAATGTGTGTACTGTTCCCTCTAGTGGAGG
>NW_026634540.1:106187-140699 GCF_024868665.1 Triplophysa rosa
CACACACACACACACACACACACACACACACACACACACACACACACACAAAACACATACACATACATACACACACATACTGTACACATTCTTACACACACACACACGCACGCACACCCACACAAACACGCACACACACGCACACACACGCACATACACAAACACGCACACCCACACAAACACACACGCGCACACACACGCACATGCACACACACGCACACCCACACAAACACACACACACACACACACACACACACACACACACACACACAGATACACCCACATACACACATACACAGATACACAGTTTGAACCATATGTGTACCATAACTTTGTTTTTTGTAAAATTATTGTAAAGTTTCAAAGGATTTATTTTGCAAAAGATCTGAGATGTTCTAAGCAATCTTAAAAACTGTAACTTCCTGATTTACTTCTGTCTAATGTGCTTACTCTAGTGCTAATGATATCTTCAGTGACTTCCTCATTTTCATCAAACAAACATCATCTTTGGCAAGTGCCTGGTCTAATGAAATGGATCCAGTGTATGAAAATTCTGCCTACAAAGATTCAACTGCTGAATTTAGAGGCGACTCTACTCAATACAAGGGTAAGATTGACCTGCATCCGAATTAATATACTGCAACCTTCTGTTTCTATTTTATCCCAGTGATTTAGAGAGGTCTTTGCAGATTCTGCAAGGGAAATATAATCCTATATGAGCTCATTATTATTATTTTTATTTTTTCTTGATTGGTTGATCGTTGACCTGTATGTGCTGTACTGTAAATCGGACAGTTGTTAAATGATAAAGAAGTCACTACACCATTACACAATATCAGTTTTGAACCAAAATATTCATAATAAGGTCTGTGTCAAAATAAATAGCAGAAGTATCATGTGGTGAACAAACAGTTGAATTTGCTTGTCTGTGTGGCACCATTACAGTTACAAACTACAGTGAGATCAATCTGCTCGTTTAAACTTCACCCATATTGAGTATTGTAATGAAGTGCAGCACTCAAGTGCAATAGATTAGGCGCCAGAGAAAATCAATGCAACACGGGACAACATACAAAAGAAAAACGAAGTTATATACGAAGATTTCATTTGCAAAAACAGATAACTTAGCTTGTTTGCAGACACATGGTTTTGGTTGAAATTGTGCCATAACATCCTTCATTCAATGTATTTGCAACATACAAATGATATTAAAATGTGTAGATGCTGATATTGTAGACAACCGCATTAAAGAAAAGTCATTTTGAATTCCAGGTCAGACTCTCTGTAAGAGGACTAAAGTTCTTCTGATAGTTCTCAGTGTCTCTGTTGTTATTGCTGTTGGGGGTCTCTGTGTTCTGGGGGTCCTGTGTGAGTATAAATGATATTAACTGATCTTTACTCAGTGTAAATAACCTTAATGTTATTGTCTTAACCTCACTGCTGATGGTTGTTTTGTATTTAATCAGATCTCAATAAGCGTGTAGATTTTGAATCACTGCATGCACAGCATGAGATGGTTTTAATGCAGCTGTCAGATCAAGAGATTAACAACACACGTAAGTCAAATCTATTTCATACAGGCCACATACTTTAATAAGCGCATTAAATATTTTTCTCAATCTCTGGGATTCCCATGACCCACAGTTTTGTGTAATTAATTACTTTTTAATGAAATTGTGTACCTCCACCAAAGACTGTTGTGCTAGCACAGGTATATTGCTGTTTTAATTTGAGAGTAATAGTGCTGTAAAACTACATCTCTACAGAGATTTGAATTGTAGTAATATATAAGGATTGTAGCAGAGCTGTGATATAAGGGCATGGTTGTGATTGATTGATTGATGTTGAAGATAGGCCGGACATGACTGTAGGTTTATATGAGTGTTACATATTTCATTAGGCTCACTGTAATTCTTTATTTGCCTTTGGTGAAGATTATAAAGGACAGCTGCAGGCACTCAATGATCAATACAAGGAGTCACTTCGAAAGTTGCACAGATTAGATGGTAAATGTTGACCTGTAAGGCCTGACTGTCTACATGTTTAGTTGTAAACATGTTCATATTGTTCGGCTTCAGGACTCATTGTTTCCTCTTGCAAACCCTGTGAGGACGGCTGGACAGAACACGGTGGAAAGTGTTATTTCTTCTCCTCTGAAGCACAGACATGGTTTAAGAGTCGTAATTCATGTGAAGCATTAAAAGCTAATCTGGTCACCATCAACACCAGAGATGTACAGGCGAGTCTCTCAAAACTGAAAGGGCTTTATGCTGTTTACATCAGATGGAACAATGACTGCATCTTGCATAACTGCAATTCATGTCAATGTTCAACTTTAGGGTTTCCTGGTGTCTAAAATTAAAGAGACTCACTGGATTGGTCTTGATGATCTGGAGACTGAGGGCCGGTGGGTTTGGGTGAATAACCAAACTCTTGAAGAGACAGGACTACAGTAAGAACTACTTACTTATGCTTTCTGCCTTAAAGGGGTGATATGACACGTCTAAAACAAATATTATCGTTTGTTTTAGATGTAATGTAATGTGTATACACGATTTAAGGTTTATAAACACTGTATTTTCCACATACCGTGCATGTTTGCATCTCCTCTTTGCTCCGCCTCTCTGAAACACACAGATTTTTAACAAAGCTCATGGCTCTGAAAAGCGAGGTGTGCTATGATTGGCCAGTTAACCAGTTCGTAGTGATTGGTCAAATACTGCAAGCCTGTGACGGAAATGTAACCATATTTGGAACATCAGGTTCCAAAGCAATTGTGTCACGATGCGTGGTGAGACAAGGAACAGAGGACCCAAGCACAGACAGCGGATAAGGGGTTAGACTTTGATAATAACAAAACAAAAACCCACGAGGGAGTAAAATAACAATGATATAAACATGACAGATAAACAGGAACACGGACTAACTAAACTAGACAGGACTAAAGATAACATTTACCATAGATTACAAATAACTAGACTACACTGACACGACAGAAACTGTCATCGAAATGAACCAGCACAGGACAGAAAAAACAGGGGCATTATAAAGGGACCAAATCAGGGGAACAGGTGCAGGGCATGAAATCATTAGCAAGCAATAATGAGGAAATGAGGGGGCAGGGTGTTATGATTCACAGGGGAAGAACCCAATTGCTGGCAGCGATTGACACAAAACAAAGGTTTATTAACAAAAATACAAAACAAAGACCCACCATATAAGACAGGCAAATAAGACAGGAACGTAATCTTACTAAAACTGGACAAAACAACACTTGACAAGAACTTACACTGACTGGACTTTACTTGACTAGGAATTTACAATCGGCAGGAACAAGACGCAATGTCATCAAGACAGAACGAAACAAACTAGCACAGGACAGAAAACACAAGGGCATTATATAGGGAGACTAACAAAGGAAGATAACAATGGGCAGGTGTGGGTAATGGGACACAGGTGGAAAGCTATACGAGGAACGAGAGGGGCGGGGCCAAAGACGAGACCAGAGAGAACGCATATTAAGTCATGATCGACAATTATATGTTTCTCTCCACACAAAGCCTACGGCTTTGTCATGACCCTGCCACAAGATCAAGAAAGACATGACATGGAGAGGCAGAATCATGACACAGGGACAAAGACGAGACCGGAGAGAGCGCATATTAAGTCATGACAACAATAACATGCCTCTCTCCACACAAAACAGGAGGCTCTGTCATGATCCTGCCACTAGGAGAAACATGACATGATGGGGCAGAATCATGACAAATTGTACTGACAGGTACTCCCACCTTACTTGCATATACATTTGGGCGGTCTTAGTCAACTGGGGGGGGTGTGGTTACACGAGGCGTTTCAGGCAGGTCTGTGTGAGCATTCGCTTTTAGATAGAATGAATCTTTTGTTCCGGCGCTTTCATTTGTGCAATTTTACGTGTCTGATACATGCATGGGCAACTTATAACACACCAAAGACACAGAAAAACACGTATTCACACCATATGACCCCTTTACAGTTTTTTTCAACTGCTTACACACATTTTCAAAAAGCTGCCTCTTTTTTTCAAAACTTTACACACAAATCCAAGAATTGCACAGACAAAATGCAAAATGCCTCACATCTCTTTCAAAATGAAGCACTACATTAAAAATATCACAAACACATTTCAAAAGCAAACATTTGTCTTCTGTTGCAAACACTTTTACCGTAATGTTATATTTTGGGATATATCATGTACACACAGTTATTCAAAACCTAAAGCTCTTCGTTCATGAGCTCCTCTGTACATTTCTGTAGAAGATTGAAAGAAATTGGCAGAGAGATGTTTAAAATTCACTGTAAAAACAAAAGCTAGATTGAAACCAAACTTTTTATTTCTTGTGTTTATTTATGTTTTTGCTGGTTGTGAATACAGTATTACTGTACACGGTACGGAAAAAAATTCTGGAGGACACGATGTATTGTTGAGGGACTCACAGCATTTATGTTCGCAAAAATTGTGGCATCATTACAGTAAGCATATGGTTGCGTATATTTCACGAATTCTAAAAGCATTATTGGCCAAAACCAAATTCACGATAGCCGTCTCTTGCTCTTCAGTGAACATGTGACCTCGCCCATCATGAAACCTTCGCCTTTCCACTCTGTAGAAGATTCAGGAACAGTGTGAGTGTGTGCCATAAACTGTAACATAATATACTATTTTATACAATATGGTCAGAATGTCTTCTTACAGTTGGCTGTACTGCTGTACAGTGTGATACCTCACCAGACTGTGACCAATGCAGTGCACCGTAGTAAATGAATGCAAGGGTACTACTGTAAAATACTGTATATGTATTATAGCCTACTGTTTGTGTACATTAGATCATGTGTACATAACAGTAGATTGTTACATACCTGTTCTCATTTCTAAAGGTTCAAATTATACCTGCCATTGTAAATCGACTCAAATTGGGCTGGACTCTCTGTACAGCCTCTCTTGTTGTTACAGTAAACCGTGGTTTATCACATGATCAATGACTGTAGCCCTGATCTCATTCGAGACCACACTTCTTGTTCCTCGTCTTCCTCCTCTTCTTCCGACTCGTCCTCTAATTCGAACTCTGCCTCATCCTCTGGCTCTCCCTCCAACTCCCCTTACTCTGTCTACATTGTTTGCATCCATTGTTCAAAACCTATAACTTGACCCTTGGCCTATTTATAGGCCTCTTCTAAAGTCATGATTGGTTGGTGTTAAGTAAAGCAATGTGTGTTTGCACATGTGAGGAGTTAGTGTGAGGCACTGAGGAATTAGTGTGGCATTTTGATTGGTTGTGTTTGAAAAAGGAAATCAATATACTTCCTGTAAGATCTTTGTGTGTTACATAGAGAATTGTGTGTTGTGTTTTGCAAAAAGTGTTTTATGAAACTGAAAACTGAGTCAAACATCGAGAATTAGTGTATGGTTTTGCCGATTTGGTGTGTGGTTCTGGTGTTTGAGTGTCAGGTGTTACGGTCTTGGTCTGGTCTAGGTATTGTTTGCACATGGGTTGTTTTGTGGTTTGTCGAGCATGTGGATAGCCGGTGGCTGATCCTGTGCTCGGTGTCTGCGTGTCTCTCCCCACTCCGTGTCTCCTTGGACTTCCCCGCACTGGTGAATTTCCACTCCACACTCACACGCCTGCTGTCTCATTTGTCATTTAGCTTTTGTTCCCGGTAATTGCCCCACACCTGTCTGTTATTACTTCTCGTTATGTTTTCCCATATATTCCCTTTGTGTCTCTCGTCTGTTGTCTGACCGTTGTTTTCGTGACCTGTTCAGACTGACCCAGACGTTGCCGCGGCACGTCTGATGAAATACTAAATCTTTGTCTTAGTCACAGTCATTGTCTAGCTCTACTGTCTGCTCACCTTGTCTGTTGCTCCGGAACCTCCTTGTCGTTCATTTAGCTCCTGTGGGCGTTCAGTGCAGCTACGGCCGTCGTCTGCCAGTGGTTTTCCCGGAGAGTCGTATATCCAGAGTCGCACCAGGATTTATTTCCGGATCTTCTTCACGGCACCCGGGCTGGTTGAGAAAGCCCTACTCTCACACCAACTCGTCACCGCTGGGTTCCTATCCTCGGTCCTGGCCACCGTGCCCGACTCCTTCCGGGATCTTCTCTTCTCACCACGGTCCGCTACTGCAGCATCCACGAACTGTACCACATCTTACCACCGCAGGCAGAAACGCTCGCGGTGGGGTAGTTATTCCTTGTTTTGTTGTGCCGTAAATAAAGTTTGGTTTACCGCATCTGGGCCGTCTCTGTGCTTCAATCATGACAGTCAGGTTTCAGAAATTGTGTGACAAGTAAACATTTTGTGTGTAAGCAGTTGAAAAAAACTGTAAAACATTCGCTTAATTTTAGAGGTTCCAAAAATCATACCAGAGTGAAAATCGAGAATTTAAAAATTTAAATAAAATGTTTTGATAAATTGAATATGCCATATGATAAAAACAATTCTCTAGATATAGAAAAATCTAGGAATAAGCCAGTTCGCAAGATGTTAACACTGGTCCAGAGGTACTTCAGGGTTCAGTTTTTATTTATTTATTATTATTATTTTTTAAGTACTCCATATGTAACCTGTTACAACAATGACAATGTAATATTGGGTCCTCATGCCCGTCATGCATTCAAATCCAAAATCTGGCGCCGTTATGAATAAAAAATAACGTAATAAATAAACGATACAAAAATATATGATTTACGATTAAAAACAAACAATTAAACTATTTTAATGGCTTCATTCATACCATGAATTCAAATCCGTGCTCCAGTGCAGTTGGCAAACAAACTATGCGTTCAACTTCAGCACCTGCACAACAAACAAAAAGTTATCCAAACATTTTTTTAAATTAACTTAGAGATGAAACATATCATGAATAATTTCCCATTAAAAACAAAACTGAACTATTTTAAAGGCTGCAACAGCCTGTGAAATGCAGAGGTAAAAAAACACACGGGCTGCAGTCTGAATCGGGCTTAGAATTCTGATTAGCTGTAGGACAAGGGCGGGGCTAGAGCCTGAGTGTCTCAGGCCAGGGCCGGGGGCTAGAGCCTAAATTTGAGGCCCATGCAGAGCTCTATTGTGAAAGCAGTAGGGGAGACCAGGGATGGTTGTAACATTTTTTACATTTCTGTCTGCATCTTGGAGTTTGTCAATGGGGTGATCAACGGCATCACCATCTAGCAACCGTAAAATAATTCGTACAGTCTCTCTGTCGGTGATTATTCCATTGAGCTAGCATTTCTGGTACATCCACCTGTAACCGTGTGACTGCCCTGCCCTGACTGCCAATTACTGTCTGTAATTGTTCTTGTATAAAAGCTGCCACCTCAGCTTCAGCAGTCTTGTTCTTCCTCCTCCAAAGCTGGTGTTTGCTCAAAAGTCGCTCAAGAGTTCCATGGCTAATTTTAACACCATGAACATTCTCCAGTAGAGTAAGAATTTCACGATTTGCAAGGCCCTGTCTTAAATATTGCTCTATGTGTCTAAAGTCCATGAATCACCACAATGCTGATCAAGCAGACTGCACATAAAACACAAGGACATACGATCAAAAGCACATAGCAGCATAGCAAACATGTGCATGTGCAGATTAAGCCAATATTACGAGAAAGTCAGTATGAGAAAGTTTCTCAAAATAATGATTTAGTATGTCAAAATTTAGACTCAGTATCTCATTTTTATGAAAAATGAAAAGTTGACTTAACTTAAAATGTCAAGGCAACTCGCTGCACAGCTTTTTTGAGTTTACTCAACTTTTGGCCAAGTATTTCACCTAACTGAATTATCTGAGTAATGTCACATGACTGTCAATTGAAATAAATAGTTGAACCAACTTAAAATAAAAATGCAACAATCAAGTATCTGAGTTCACTCAACTATGGACTTAGTTGGCCCAACTCAAAAGATTATGTTTCATATAAAATTTATATAGAATTGTTTTATTATTATTTACACACTCTTAATACTCAATTCTGCTTAATAGATATGTTATATACACACTCTGCTTATGTAACTGCTTAAGCTGTTTGTGTTTTAAACATTTAGTGGACTCCCTGCGTCATTTACTTCAGAACTCAACACTGAGCACATGAGCCTCAATCATGGTAACAATCATCAAACATCATTAAACATCATAGTTAAACAGGAACTCTAAATACCAAAGGTAACTTACAATGACAACAAAAACAAAAAATATAGCCAGCAAACACTAAAATAGCAATCATTTTAATCATTTTAACCAGCGAATTGAAAATTCTGCAATGCATGCTGGGAACTTTCAAACACTAGAATTGTTTTTTGAGATTACACAGTTTGGCAAGTTGGTCAAACTTCTTGACGCGCTTTGGACAATCACTTAGATATCTAAGTACAGTCAACAAAAGAATCTTTGTTGGTACCATGCACATTAAGACTCATTTTGTTCAGCATACTCAAAATAATACATTCTTCGTCTTCTAGTAAAAAACTTTGTTCAAATTACTTAGTTACCGTTGTTGGGTGAACAATTTGAAGTTGTATTTTTTACAGTGTAGTTTCTCATTATTATGAGTTACTAAGTCATTATTATGAGATACTAAGTCATAATAATGACTTATAAAATCTAAAAAAAATTCCCAACCCTGGCGGAAACGGGCTTCCATATAAAAGTTTCCCTAGAAAAAGAACTTAAAACCACTTATTTTTTACTGTGTACTGTACAGCTTCTCTTTAAAACATGTATGGTATATTTAAACATTTATATATTTCTCTCCACTCTCTGCTGCCTCTTTCTTTTTGTTACGGAGAAATGCCCTCTAGAGGACAGTAGTACCTCCTACAATTCTCCTCTGTATATCACTAGTACTACCCTAATTTTTAAAAGGGGTTACACATATTATTAAATCCTAAAGATAATAATTATAAATGTTCAGTGGGTTGTATTTTTAATTTAAATTCTGTAATTCTTTTCCATTTTAAATGTTCTTACAATACACTACACACATTATAGCCTAATAAAAGATTCCATAAAATAAACATAATAATTTATGAAAATATGTTATTTCTATTGAGTGCTTGTTTGTTCTTCTGAAGGTTCTGGTTCATAAAAGCATCAGGGAGTGAGCCAGATAACACAGGTGGGGATGAATCTTCACCTGGAGAGGACTGTGCTTGTCTGGGATATGAGAATGTCGAATTAAACTCTTGGTTTGATGCAAGTTGTGAAACCAAGAAAAAGTTTATCTGTGAGAAAAGAAAATTCATATCTGCTTCACTGACTAATTATAAGTTGTGAATCTGTTTCCAGAAAACCTTTTATTGATTTCTTCACAATGCTTTTGAGAACACGTCTAATGTTGGGATTCGCATATCCATATATACTGTGTACTTAAACCTGTAGGATTTTGTGTATTTTCTCTCACTATGTATTATACCATGGTGCCTTTATATGAAAGGCAATTTTGCAATTTAAAATAAAAAAGCCCACAACACACTGTGTGTTGTCTCATTTATTGATCATTTAATAATCAAATTATTTCCACAGTGATACCACAATATCAATAATAAACAGTGACAAAAGAACCACCTGCATGCATTGGGTCAACTCAAACTTCAATTTGACCCAATATTTGTGCAAAATTAAAAATAAGTTTAAAAAATACATAAATTGACAAGCTACTTGCACATGCAAGGCTTTCCATTCAATAATAAACGCACAGAGTCAGGGTACTGTCAATCTGTCCTATTGCTGGCGTCTCTTTTCACCACCTGAGGGCGCCATAGTGCTCTGTGTTTCTGCTTGTGTTTTGTAGGACTCCATTTCCCATTATGCCTTGTGTCTCGTTATTGTAACTGGTTTCACCTGTGTCTTATTTAATGTTAGTCTCTTCTCTTGTGTATATATTGGCCCTTTGTTCAGTTGTGCTTTGTTGATCGTTGTTATTTGTTATGCTTTGTGTCACCTTGCCTTGTTCCGTGTATTATACTCACTTTGTGGATTGATTAAAATAACTTTACTGCACGTGGATCCGCTCTGTGTTCCCCTGCTTCTATTCGTGACACAATCGAGTGTAACATTACACGTTATACAGTATTGCAGTTTTGAATCTACAAACACAAAAGGTATTTTATTGTAACGTGACATAAAAACTGAGTGTTGTATGAATGCAAGATGTTTGCATTAAGAATAATTAAGTCGCATCACTAAAGTTGAAAAAACTCTTGGCCATGTTCCACAGAAATAATGTGACAAAAAATCCGCAGTGTGAATGATTCATTAACAGGTTAATTCTGTGGTATCACTCAGCGTGGGTTGTGAGGGGTCACAGGTTTTGGCCGTGTGGGTAAGTGGTGTTAAACACGCTGGCGTCAGTAGCTGCTGAAGTGTTTAAGAGTTGCAAACGACGCATTGTTGCTGTTTTTCTGCTTAATGGTTCAGATCACGGACACGGTGAAGATGATGTTCAGCATGAGTGGCTCTGTGCTGTTTCTTCTGACCTTTTCATCCGTCATCTCTGAAGTTGTAGACTTCAGTGAGTGTAGAGAGTTTTTCTATGATGGAAAGCCTCCAGTGATTCCTGGCATTCTGGAGAATTCACGTTCCCAGAGAGATCAATTCAAAACGATCTGTCAGAAGTATGCTGGCCTATACAAATATGCGACATTCTACGATACAACAAACAGGATTCCTGTTTTTTCAGCATACAAATTCCATGAGGATAAAAAGATTGAAAGACTGAGATGGGCGTGCCATATGAAAACCAAGCTATAGATGAAGACTTCTTCGATAACTGTTATAGTGTGAATCGCGGTCACTTGTTTCCCAGCTGTCACTCAGGTGATGAAGACATCGCTCGTTCTACATTCACATATACCAACACTGTGCCACAGAAGATCAGCTTCAATAGCGGCAGCTGGACTCGCACGGAAAGAGAGACTATAAAGGTGATGAGTAAATACTGCCGTGACAGCAAGTACAACAGAAATGTTTTGGCCCATGTGTTGACAGGAGCTGTGCCTGGCAACATGAGCGAGTGAACATTCCATCATTCATGTGGATGGCATTCTGCTGCTATAACCGCTCCTCGGGTTCATGGTCCTCTCAAGCTTACTGGGCTCCAAACCAAGATGAAATCAAAGCTGACAACATCACAATCGATGAAATAAGCCTGCAGGAATTACAAACAAATCTGAGTAAATATTGGGTTAAAGTCACAAACCTATTTGGCAACGACTGTAAATAACCGATCAGATTACTGTACATCCCACTGAAAGCAAAGATACAAAAACAAAAAGATCAATAATGTTTCAAACAACCATAAGGGTTTTAATGAGCTTTTCTAAAATAAAACAAATAAGCATGCTTTTAACTCTATTTTAGCATTTGCAAATGTTTCTTAGCACACATAGCAAGTTTCACTTAGTATACGTATATCTACTGTAAAATTATATCATACATGGAAAATAAAAGTAAAAATATGTCTCCTCAAAGCATGTAATAAATAAACTGCAATAAAATGTTCGTCAAACTCATCTCACTTGATATAAAAGTGTGACATTTCTGTGACATTGGTACTGTAAATACTATACAGTGAAATGTGAAAAAGTATGGACACCCTTTTGAATTTTATGCTTATGCTTTTCCTTATCAGGACATAATAAAAATCATCTGGTCCATGGCAGGCCTTAAAATGAGAAAATACAACTTCAGATGAACAACAACATGTGACATATTACACCGTGTCACTGTTTATTTAACAAAAACTATAGGCCAAAATGAATAAGCCATGGGTGAAAAAGTACAGACACCCTTATCATTTCCATAGGAATTAAAGGAATAGTTCACCCAAAAAATGATAAGATTCTGTCATCATTTCCTCACCCAAGAGTTGTTCCACATCTGTATAAATGTCTTTGTTCTGATGAACACAGAGAAAGATATTCCGAAGAATGCTTGTAACCACACAGTTCTTGGCCACCATTGACTAGTAGGAAAAATGTCTTTGTAAATTTCTTTGTTCTGTTGAACACAAAAGAAGATATTTTGAAGAATGCAGGAAAGCAAACAGTTCTGGTTTACTTTTGACTACTATTGTCATTTTTCCTACTATGGTAGTCAATGGTGACCAAGAACTGTTTGGTTATATATCCTTCCCTCTGTTTATCAGAAGAAAGAAATGTATTCAGGTTTGGAACAACTAGAGAGGGAGCAACTCATGACAGAATTTTCATTTTTGGGTGAACTGTCCCTTTAAAAGGGTAAGTAGTGGTCAGGCACTGTTAATCACATGTTTTTGATTGACTGATCACCAGCAAGTGTGAGCACATCTATAAAAGCAGAAGTTTTGGCAGTTTGCTTGTCTGGAGCATTCAGGTGTGTGTTAACACGATGTCAAGGAGGAAACACATCAGCAATGAACTAGCAATTGTTGCTGCCATCAAACTTGGAAGGGTACAGACATTTCCAACCAAAGTCCATCGTTCTACAGTGAGGAAGATGGAAGGCATTCAAGATAGCTGTCAATCTTCCCAGGAGTACATCCCAGCCAATTCACTCCAAGGTCAGACCGTGCAGTGCTTAGAGAAATTGCAAACAACCCAAGACTCTACAGACCTCAGTCATCATAGTCATCATGGTAAATTATGAGGTTTGTGACAGTACAATTAGAAAAAGACCATGTCTGAAAAGTTTGCCTTGAAGAAGCCACGTCTCTTTAAAAAAGACACGACAGCACAGCTAGGGTTTGCAACAACCACAGCTGAAAAAAACAGAAGACTTCTAGAACAGTGTCCTTTAGACAGACAAGAAAACAGGGGAATGTTTGGCCATAATGCACAGCACCAGGTTTGGTGAAAAACATAGACATCATATCAGCACAAACACCCCATGCCAAAAGTTGAGCACGCTGCTGGAGGAGTGACGATTTTTGACTTGTTCTGCAGCCACTGGACCTGTGCACCTTGCAGTCATTATTGAGTTGACCATATTAAGTATTCTAGTCAAATGTGTGACCATCTGTCTAACAGATAAAGCTTGGTTGTTGGGCATGCACCAGGACAATAATCTACAACAGAATGGCTAAAAAAGAAAAGAATAATAGCCAGACAAGTCCAGACCAAAATGATGTGGCGCATAAGCATAAATGCCCACAAACCTCAACGAACTTTAGCAACACTGTAAAGAAGAGTGGGCCAAAATTCCTCCAGAACTATGTGAGGAATTGGCATACGGACAACAGAAAACGATTACTTCAAGTTATTCCTGCTAAAATGGGCTCTAAAAGCAACTGAATCTTCTGGTGTCCTTACCTTTTCACACATGGCTTATTCATTTGGCGAAGTTTATGTTAATCAAACAGAGACACGGTGTAATATGTCACATGTTGTTGTTCATCTGAAGCTAATTTTAAGGCCTGCCATGGACCAGATGATTTTTATTATGTCCTGATACAGAAAAGCATATATTAGGGTGTGCTTACTTTTTCATAAGACTGTAGTAGACCAGAAAAAACATCACAAGCTGGATTACATATATTTACATTTATGCATTTGGCAGACGCTTTTATCCAAAGCGACGTACATTGCATTGTACTATACATTTTTTGTTTCTGTATATGTGCATTCCCATAGGATCAAACCATGACATTGGCGTTACTAGCGCAATGATCTGAGCCACATTATTTGACAACCCAGTTAAAATCATTCTTTTCTTCTTTGTGAGGATTCAAAACGCCTGCATCTTAAAACAAAAGTATTCACAAATGTCAATGTATGTTTTCATTTATGACAGATGTGTTTTTCTAAAAACACACAGTTTATGCAGCAATTAACAAAGATGTCAGCAAAGATAAAAGGTTAAGGCAAGAACAGCACAGCATGTAGGACACAAGTATTTTAGAGCAAAGTGCACTTGTGGTTTTCAATGTACCAACATTCAAGTAGTGCTGATCTGAAATGCAGAGCAAACAGAGTCCAAAATTCACACCTGACCTCATGATGCTTCAAGTCTAAGATGAGAGATCTGCGGTCATGCAAATTCAGCTGTGTGCAATAGTAAGATGGTAATGCTACTCCATTGGCTGATGTTTAAGTGCAAGCTTGTGCTGCTAGAAAAGTGTGAAAGAAAACTTAACACTCTTCATACAAGTCTGCAAAACCTGAGTTCACATGAATGTGTGCGTGTGTGCGTGATTGTGTGATGACCAGTGATGCCGGTAACGCGTTACTTAGTAACGCGTTACTCTAATCTGACCACTTTTTTCAGTAACGAGTAATCTAACGCGTTACTATTTCCAAACCAGTAATCAGATTAAAGTTACTTATCCAAGTCACTGTGCGTTACTATTTTTGTCATTTTCCTTAGTAAGAATATATATTTTTTGCTTTCTTCTTGCGTCTCAGGGAGTGAAGTCACGTATGCGACAAGTCACGTTTTCAGCATGAGGACACTTCACGTGTAATAGCCCCTACCACGCAGCGACACAAACGTAAACAACAATGGAGGGAGGAGAGAGATGCGCGTTTTCTAGCTGGAAATACAGTCACTATTTTGTGTTTGTGTCAGCTAAAGATGGCAATATTAAGGTTCGTTGTACACTCTGTGCTATCGACAAAGTGCTATCTAGCTACAAAAACACTACGTCAAATTTGAAGAAACATTTGGAGTCGCAGCACTGCACAGTCAAACTTACAGAGCAAGTCCCACAAGGTGGTGCGAAGCAGAGAGCAGGAGGTCCCCCACCACCCAAACAACAAAAGCTGGACTTCGGTGCAAAACCAGTAAGTGGGGGAGAGTTGAAGAAGTTGGTCGGGCAGTATGTTGTAGAGGAAATGCTGCCCTTAAACACGGTTGACTCACCCTCGTTTCGTGCCATAATAAACAAGATCCCTACTACTGTCAATGCTGAGCTGCCTCACAGAACAGGAAATAGTTTTTAAGTTCAACTTAAAATGTCAGGAAATACATTGTTGACATTACTGTTAAAAATACACTTCCAATGAAGTCAGTGTTGGCAAACCCGGTTGTCATTTTTATGTTGCGGCGGCGGGGGTGTTGTCGGCAGCTGCTGAATGTAACTGATAAAGTAACTTGTAATCCAGATTCAAGATTCCAGTTTTCTCTGCATACAAATACACCGGGACCAATCATTTCAAGAGACCAAAAATTCCACAAACTCGCATGATTGAGTTGCAGGTTTGTTAACATTTTTTGTCCTTTTGAAAAACATGTTTTATGTGTCCTTTTTTGCAAACCCCGTCGTCTTATTCTATTGGTTGATGTATTGGTCTGTTAACTCTTTCTCTAGCTTGAACCTTCATCTTCTGACATGAAAAAGCCATTTGAAAATCAGGCTAGAAATCAAGACTACTGGATAAATGACAAATATAACTGTTCTCCCGGGACCTTATTTCCTATGAATCACGCAGCTGATAGAGAAACTGCCAGCTCTACACTTACACTGACCAACAGTGTGAAAAGAATGGTTTTAACTGGGTTGTCAAATAATGTGGCTCAGATCATGGCGCTAGTAACGCCAATGTCATGGTTTGATCCTATGGGAATGCACATATATAGAAAGAAAAAATCTATAGTACAATGCAATGTACGTCGCTTTGGATAAAAGCGTCTGCCAAATGCATAAATGTAAATAAATGTAATGCAGCTTGTGATGTTTTTTCTGGTCTACTACAGTCTTATGTAAAAGTAAGCACACCCTAATATATGCTTTTCTGTATCAGGACATAATAAAAATCATCTGGTCCATGGCAGGCCTTAAAATTAGCTTCAGATGAACAACAACATGTGACATATTACACCGTGTCTCTGTTTGATTAACATAAACTTCGCCAAATGAATAAGCCATGTGTGAAAAGGTAAGGACACCAGAAGATTCAGTTGCTTTTAGAGCCCATTTTAGCAGGAATAACTTGAAGTAATCGTTTTCTGTTGTCCGTATGCCAATTCCTCACATAGTTCTGGAGGAATTTTGGCCCACTCTTCTTTACAGTGTTGCTAAAGTTCGTTGAGGTTTGTGGGCATTTATGCTTATGCGCCACATCATTTTGGTCTGGACTTGTCTGGCTATTATTCTTTTCTTTTTTAGCCATTCTGTTGTAGATTATTGTCCTGGTGCATGCCCAACAACCAAGCTTTATCTGTTAGACAGATGGTCACACATTTGACTAGAATACTTAATATGGTCAACTCAATAATGACTGCAAGGTGCACAGGTCCAGTGGCTGCAGAACAAGTCAAAAATCGTCACTCCTCCAGCAGCGTGCTCAACTTTTGGCATGGGGTGTTTGTGCTGATATGATGTCTATGTTTTTCACCAAACCTGGTGCTGTGCATTATGGCCAAACATTCCCCTGTTTTCTTGTCTGTCTAAAGGACACTCTTCTAGAAGTCTTCTGTTTTTTTCAGCTGTGGTTGTTGCAAACCCTAGCTGTGCTGTCGTGTCTTTTTTAAAGAGACGTGGCTTCTTCAAGGCAAACTTTTCAGACATGGTCTTTTTCTAATTGTACTGTCACAAACCTCATAATTTACCATGATGACTATGATGACTGAGGTCTGTAGAGTCTTGGGTTGTTTGCAATTTCTCTAAGCACTGCACGGTCTGACCTTGGAGTGAATTGGCTGGGATGTACTCCTGGGAAGATTGACAGCTATCTTGAATGCCTTCCATCTTCCTCACTGTAGAACGATGGACTTTGGTTGGAAATGTCTGTACCCTTCCAAGTTTGATGGCAGCAACAATTGCTAGTTCATTGCTGATGTGTTTCCTCCTTGACATCGTGTTAACACACACCTGAATGCTCCAGACAAGCAAACTGCCAAAACTTCTGCTTTTATAGATGTGCTCACACTTGCTGGTGATCAGTCAATCAAAAACATGTGATTAACAGTGCCTGACCACTACTTACCCTTTTAAAGGGACAGTTCACCCAAAAATGAAAATTCTGTCATGAGTTGCTCCCTCTCTAGTTGTTCCAAACCTGAATACATTTCTTTCTTCTGATAAACAGAGGGAAGGATATATAACCAAACAGTTCTTGGTCACCATTGACTACCATAGTAGGAAAAATGACAATAGTAGTCAAAAGTAAACCAGAACTGTTTGCTTTCCTGCATTCTTCAAAATATCTTCTTTTGTGTTCAACAGAACAAAGAAATTTACAAAGACATTTTTCCTACTAGTCAATGGTGGCCAAGAACTGTGTGGTTACAAGCATTCTTCGGAATATCTTTCTCTGTGTTCATCAGAACAAAGACATTTATACAGATTTGGAACAACTCTTGGGTGAGGAAATGATGACAGAATCTTATCATTTTTTGGGTGAACTATTCCTTTAATTCCTATGGAAGTGATAAGGGTGTCTGTACTTTTTCACCCATGGCTTATTCATTTTGGCCTATAGTTTTTGTTAAATAAACAGTGACACGGTGTAATATGTCACATGTTGTTGTTCATCTGAAGTTGTATTTTCTCATTTTAAGGCCTGCCATGGACCAGATGATTTTTATTATGTCCTGATAAGGAAAAGCATAAGCATAAAATTCAAAAGGGTGTCCATACTTTTTCACATTTCACTGTATAGTATTTACAGTACCAATGTCACAGAAATGTCACACTTTTATATCAAGTGAGATGATTTTGACGAACATTTTATTGCAGTTTATTTATTACATGCTTTGAGGAGACATATTTTTACTTTTATTTTCCATCTATGATATAATTTTACAGTAGATATACGTATACTAAGTGAAACTTGCTATGTGTGCTAAGAAACATTTGCAAATGCTAAAATAGAGTTAAAAGCATGCTTATTTGTTTTATTTTAGAAAAGCTCATTAAAACCCTTATGGTTGTTTGAAACATTATTGATCTTTTTGTTTTTGTATCTTTGCTTTCAGTGGGATGTACAGTAATCTGATCGGTTATTTACAGTCGTTGCCAAATAGGTTTGTGACTTTAACCCAATATTTACTCAGATTTGTTTGTAATTCCTGCAGGCTTATTTCATCGATTGTGATGTTGTCAGCTTTGTTTTCATCTTGGTTTGGAGCCCAGTAAGCTTGAGAGGACCATGAACCCGAGGAGCGGTTATAGCAGCAGAATGCCATCCACATGAATGATGGAATGTTCACTCGCTCATGTTGCCAGGCACAGCTCCTGTCAACACATGGGCCAAAACTTTTCTGTTGTACTTTCTGTCATGGCAGTATTTACTCATCACCTCTATAGTCTTTATTTCCATGCGATTCCAGCTGCCGCTATTGAAGCTGATCTTCTGTGGCACAGTGTTGGTATATGTGAATGTAGAACGAGCGATGTCTTCATCACCTGAGTGACAGCTGGGAAACAAGTGACCGCGATTCACTAACTGTTATTGAAGAAGTCTTCATCTGTGGCTTGATTCTCATATGGCATGCCCATCTCATCACTGGAGACTTCGAGCTACAGAACAAATGTTTAAAAGAAAGATATTAGTAGACTAAGAGAAGACCAAATTAAAGCTATAGTTCATTAATTCTCATCATTCATCTCAGCCTTTTTTATACATTTGTGTTCCATTGAAAATCACAACAGTATATGAATACAAACGCATAAAGATAAATGTGCAAACTAACAGTTGCTGGGTTGTTTTCCACCCATGGTCGGGTCCCAACCGATGGGTTAAATGAACCCAGAAAATGATCATATTTGACCCAACCATGGGCTGAAACAATCCAGGACAAATTCATTTATAACCCACCCATATGCCTGTAATCATGAAAGCAGGTTATACAGTAAAAAAAGCTCACTGTTCACAATAATCTTTTTTTAAACATATAGAAGATAAAAAAATATGCTTCACCTCAGGCTCCACCATCCATTCATTTCCTGGTCTTTCAATCTTTTTATCCTCATGGAATTTGTATGCTGAAAAAACAGGAATCCTGTTTGTTGTATCGTAGAATGTCGCATATTTGTATAGGCCAGCATACTTCTGACAGATCGTTTTGAATTGATCTCTCTGGGAACGTGAATTCTCCAGAATGCCAGGAATCACTGGAGGCTTTCCATCATAGAAAAACTCTCTACACTCACTGAAGTCTACAACTTCAGAGATGACGGATGAAAAGGTCAGAAGAAACAGCACAGAGCCACTCATGCTGAACATCATCTTCACCGTGTCCGTGATCTGAACCATTAAGCAGAAAAACAGCAACAATGCGTCGTTTGCAACTCTTAAACACTTCAGCAGCTACTGACGCCAGCGTGTTTAACACCACTTACCCACACGGCCAAAACCTGTGACCCCTCACAACCCACGCTGAGTGATACCACAGAATTAACCTGTTAATGAATCATTCACACTGCGGATTTTTTGTCACATTATTTCTGTGGAACATGGCCAAGAGTTTTTTCAACTTTAGTGATGCGACTTAATTATTCTTAATGCAAACATCTTGCATTCATACAACACTCAGTTTTTATGTCACGTTACAATAAAATACCTTTTGTGTAAAGTAAATTAAATCTTTACTTTTATTCAGTTGCTTGATTCATACTTTATCTTCCATTGATAACAAAACACACACTTCTTAAGATGATTCTGATATGCCATTATTTGCATTTGCAAGCTTTATTAAAGATGACAGTTTTTCTTTCATCTTTGCATTTGATGATACACATTTGCTTTTAATACAGATTTTCTTGAAAGCTACATGATTGTCATGATCAAAAAAGTAAGTGATTATTTATATATTATTCTGAATTCTCAGGCATCTACTGTATGTTTCTGTCAGGACCACTGTCGTCAATTATTTAAGGATAGCATATATTTAGTTTGGTGGAATGAAACTGTTCTGGGCAAATTCTTTGCCTGTCCATGCAGCCTTGCATGGACATAGCAGGAGCGCAGCAATATATGTCCCCCAAAACAAAATTATTGCCACCAAAACAAAATCATTCCCCCAAACAAATAAGCATGTCTAAATAGCATAAAGAACATGTCATTTGACATGTCATTAGGTCTGGGAACTTCGCTGCTTCTTTGGCCAAGGCCCGCCCAAGAGGCCATATAACTGACAGGTAAAGAACCCAATCACGTTTTGTTTTGTGCCACGTCATGTTTAGAGGCGTGGAAATGCCCCCGCAGTGTCAGAACGGTGTACATTCATGTGCGTGTCAACGATAACCAGCAACGATTATAAGTTTATGCAGTTACCTAGAGTAATTTTACAAATTAAGCGTTTAGTCGATTGTGATGAGTTCCTATTGCAACCTTTTAAAACCTTAGGTCAGACGGCTCGTGTTGTTCCCAGGCGTACCGTTAAAAACGCGACGCTCACGTCTCCCGGAAATCCTGTAAAATTCAGCCAATCAGATGACGATTTTGAACGTTCCGAAGTGTTCCCGAGAAAGTGTGCCTTGCGTCAGATGTTTAGTCAACCGTCTGTGAGGATGTGCACATCCTGCAACAAAAGGCACTAGAGTGTTATGAGCAAATTGATAACGAGACGAATGGGTAAACTAGCAGTTAAGCTGGCAGGGGAAGCGTACACCCTGCAACAAGTAGCACCAGAGATGAATGAGCACGTGTTAACAAGCAGATAATACATTGTGACTGCATTGAATTATGTACAATTTTGGCTATGTAGCTTACCCCTACATCAGCTCTCACTATCATGATCGCATACGGTTAAAGGACCGTGTCTTGAATGTGACTTATTCTGCAAGCGTCTATGTGCCAATTACAATAACATCCAGGTGTAAACGTACTTCTGGCTCGCAATGTCTGATACACGGTGTTCGCGTTGTGCAGACAAGAGAAGTAGATCTCGCACTTAATCACTGATCAGGTATATGGAGCTAAAATTGTGCCTAAACTTAACACACAAATCCAGCGTTTTGCAAACAAACGCAACCTTTTATGCAAAAGAAATAAACTCTAAAACAAACAGAAAGCGTTTTACAAATACATAATGCAATTCGAGAGAAAATGCAAATGTTAACGTGCAGATTTTCTCACAAATGAGACCGTACAGATTTTCTCACAAATGAGACCGTACAGATTTTCTCACAAATGTTACCGTACAGATTTTCTCACAAATGTTACCGTACAGATTTTCTCACAAATGAGACCGTACAGATTTTCTCACAAATGTTAACGTGCAGATTTTCTCAGTTATGCAACTTCTCCCAAAACAGCAGATAGTTCAATTGTTTGACTTACATTTATATTACAGTTTTTTTTTGTGCTGGTTTATTTTATTGCAAAAATTGCCCAATTATCTTGAAATAGCCAAAAAATACCAGCATTCATTTTAAACCTAAATAGGCATACGGCAACCAAACAATGTAGACGACTGACTGAAACAACTGCCACGACGATTTATTTGCTTTTTCATCTTTTACAGCCTAGAAAACACTCTACTTTAATGCCATAGTGTTTAGACATAATGTTAAATACTTTTTATCTATGAGTTGCTATGGATAAAAGTCAAACATATGTATCAATGCATTATTATATTGCAAGCAAATAATAGCTGTTTGTTAACAGAACAAAGACCGCAAAAACGAATAAATGAATCTGATTTTACATGCTTAATTTTACATATGTGCAGTGCATCTAAAATTCCTTTGCACAGTATTTTGCTTCCACCTGTAGCATGTAGCATGCTTCTCCGTTACAAACTAAAGCCAGAGCAGTGAAGTGAAGAGTGATGTTGCTTTCAGCCAATAGAAAATACAACAATTTTTAGTGTTATTTTTTGATTCTCATTGGGTGGGCAAGACAGACGTTTAGATGGGTTCAGCCCACCCCTGCCCATACCCATGCCTAGTGCCGGCCCTGATATAAACACAAAATTATGTCAAAATTCCCTTATAAGAAAGTATCCTTGTAAAAGTAGTTTGTTTTGTGAATGTAAACAGTTGGGAAACAAGAACGAGAGAATGAGATGGGGTGGAAGGGGTGACAACATTGCAAATGCATCCAGTTTGTTGTACGTTGTTTGTATATTAAAACCAATGCATAATTCATTATTTATTATTAAGAACAGCAACTGATTATTATTATCAGTTTCAATAAATTTCATGAGACTAACTGAATGAAACTTAATGAATGAAATTAATTCAGTTTCTGGCACTGGCAAGGGTGGCAAGCAAGGTAATGTTCATGGCTTCTTCCTATAGAAACTAGTGTTGGACCATTTATGTAAACGTTATTACATTATGACCAACTTCATGGAGATGCAGATTTCATTTTCCAACAGGACTTGGCACCTGCACACAGTGCCAAAGCTACCAGTACCTGGTTTAAGGACCATGGTATCCCTGTTCTTAATTGGCTAGCAAACTGGCCTGACCTTAACCCCACAGAAAATCTATGGGGTATTGTGAAGAGGAAGATGCGATATGCCAGACCCAACAATGCAGAAGAGCTGAAGGCCACTATCAGAGCAACCTGGGCTCTCATAACACCTGAGCAGTGCCACAGACTGATCTACTCCATGCCACGCCGCATTGCTGCAGTTATTCAGGCAAAAGGAGCCCCAACTAAGTATTGAGTGCTGTACATGCTCATACATGCTCACACTTTTCAGTTGGCCAAGATTTCTAAAAATCCTTTCTTTGTATTGTTCTTATGTAATTTTCTAATTTTCTGAGATATTGAATTTGGGATTTTCATTAGTTGTCAGTTATAATCATCAAATTAAAAGAAATAAACATTTGAAATATATCAGTCTGTGTAATGAATGAATATAATATACAAGTTTCACTTTTTGAATGGAATTAGTCAAATAAATCAACTTTTTGATGATATTCTAATTATATGACCAGCACCTGTATATCCAAACAACTTTCGCGCTGCACAGACCAGCGATCGTGGATGGCGATACAAGTTTTATGTGCAACACGATTAAGCAGCAGATAAGGAGCGAAGAATTGCAACTTACATAGGACACAGTCTAGTGTGTGTTGTATGACTATTGGTTAACGTTGATTAGCTGCACCTGATGTGATCAGCTGATGCAAGCTGAACTCGCATGACCTGCCAGAACTAGCTACGCTTGATTTGTGGCACAGCAATAAATTCATGTTATTTTCCAACCCTACAGGGTTGTACATCGTTTCAAATTTATCCATTCCGATTCCAAATTAGATTCTGCTTATCGATTCAGATTCTGAACGATTCTTAGTTTAGATTCCAAATTGGTGAAAAAGCAATAAAAGTCAAGCAGAAGTCAAATATTTATTTTGTGTCATTACTTACAGCTGAACAAAAAAAAGTGTCCTGTGTGAGCCTTCCTTTCGAAGCGAGGGAGAAGAGGGTCTCACGTGTAGCTGTAACGCCCTCACCGCCTGGTGAGGTGAAATAAACAGTTAAGAAAAACCACAGGAGTCAGAGCTGCTGCATCTTCTTCCGAAGCTGTGTATTAATTTTATAAACAATAATAACACATTTCTTTGGTCTTTTTCTGACAAATCACATATATAACATTCACATAAAATTTGCATTTCGGCATAATAGTCAATCCATACAAATTACATTCGCTACCATTTAGACACAATTTTTACAGCAATGAAACAAATAATTTTCACAAACACATCGAAATACATATGACATGCAAAGTATTATTATACAATTTCTTGCCACACGAATTCGTTATTAATATACTTAACTACTTCAATAACCAAAGTCTCGCTGTAACCGCATGGTCTCCGTAGCTAGCATGACTAGCCGAAGCGATAAAACACTCAAACATAACAAAAACATCGTTTACATCCCTTCATACAATAACATTCATATCATATCGTATCTGAATATCAACATGTTTAAAGACATTTTGGTGTCCTTCTATTCACATTTCATACCTGGTGAGGTGAAATAAAACCACAGGAGTCAGAGCTGCTGCATCTTCTTCCGAAGCTGTGTATTAATTTGAGCAGCGCGCGTCCCTCTCCCCCCACCAGGTGACCGCTCAGAGAAAGACCGAAGTAATCGACCCGGATCAACTGATCCAAAACACTCAGTAAGTTACCCTCTATTGTCATTGTCAACATATTAGAACTTACACAACATAACATACATGGAAAACTATTGTATTACTTTAGTATTTACTTAATATACGTAATATAATTTCTCCTCTGTTACACAACTCAACATTATGTTTTCCTTTTTTTTCTCTCATTCTCTTATGACCACCACACTCTTCCCTTCGAAATAAATGTCGTCCCGACATTTCTGATTAATAAACACAATTTGTTTAGAGTAGGGCTGTGTTATTTGAAACGTAACTTTTGTATGTACTACATACTCTGATAAAAGCATATACCCTAAAATGCATAGTCATGCATTAATACATATACATAATATAATTTCTCCTCTGTTACACAACTCAACATTATGTTTTCCTTTTTTTTCTCTCATTCTCTTATGACCACCACATAGCATCATGTGCCGGCGTTGAATTTCGATTCCCAAACCTACTTATTAATGACTGTTTTTGTAGTAACGCTTTTCGGGGTTTACAGTCACTTTCCAGATGGTTCCTTCGGACTTGTCTTTGTCGCCTGCTCATATAGATATCAATTTATATTATAAGACTCGTTTTGAGGAAGACTGCGTAGATCCTTGTCCAAGGAATTATGTGTTATTTGAGTTAAAACAACGTTTATGTCACGAGAAATTGGTCCGGGAATCGACTATGAACAGCTCCATTGTTAAAGTACGGAACAGGACGTGTTTGTCCGAAATCACAGAATGTTTTGCGAGATAATGCAAATATGTTTAAGAGAGAATACAAAGGTTTTGCGAGGGAACCGATGTTTCTCATGGGAACGCATACATTTTTTTTTAATGCGCTTTAAAAAATATTTTTCTCTTCTTACCTCTCATATTTTTTCCACCACCATGTCCCTAAAAGGGCTCAGTACCTAAAACCCTTAGCTGTTAGCCTGTTACAAAATGCACTTGTAAGTTAACCCACTGTTTCGCGGGGTTTGTTGCTTTTATAAAACGGTTATTCCATATGCGTATCAAGGTTTCATAAAATAAAGTGATATTTAGGTAATGCGGTTAGCAATTATAGATCGGGTATTTTATAACCGGTTATAACTCGGCTCATCCAATCAGAATCAAGGACCAGAACTGACCGGTTTATAAAGTGACTTTAAAAATGTTGATGGTGAAAAGCACCATACAAATAATCTTAAATCTAAATCTGTTCATTCACTGTCAACAAACATTAAGCAGTGAGTTCATGACAATAGACACCATTATTTATAATGGTAGGCTATTCGAAGAGGAATGGCCTACTGATTATTCCACTGCCAGCAATCCTTGAAGAAAGGGGAAGAACTTGCAACTTGAAAAAATGGAACCATCTAGATGTCAAAAGAACTATAACACACAGCTGATGTGATTTCCAAATGCGTGCTTTGCTAAAACTAAAGCATAATATATTTTAATCTGGTTTACTCTAGAAAGCAGACTAACTGAAATACAACCGTTAAGATGAATGACATTACCTACTGGACCAGTTGGAATTGACACGGCTATTTCTGTCATGTAAACTACAGCGCGCCTCGAGACCCTTAAGGTTTTGGAAGGACAGCGACGACATTGCTCTTTTAGGTTTTTAGCTTTGGTTTTATAACCATGTACTTTATATGGAGATTTTGTTTTTTGTCTCATGGATTAAACAGATCTACTGTATGAAGCACATACGTTTCCTCATTTTACAAATATAATTGGACTAAACAGGCCAAACCTGAGCATAAAAAAACGCAACACTCTGATTAGAACAAATGGACAATGTTGTATAAGCGTAAAGCCCCGCAGAGCTCTAGAATGTATTGTTTTAAGGCCAACTGCTCAATTCTCACCACAAATTGCAGTAATGTTGCCCGGAGCATCTGCCATCAGGAATATTTAAGCCAGAGAGAGGTCTGCAAGGTCTGTTATGAGAAGACCCAAAACATTAAATGTGCTGAGAATGAACACTAGGGTGCGCTAGAGGAAAACATTTGCATAACGTGATATTGTCTCTCATGATGTTGAATTGATATTTTCATGATGTCTGAGATCTGTTATTTCAATAAGGTTTCAGAACACAGAATCAAGATAATGTAGCCTACACTATTATTTTATTTTTATTGTTTTAGTGTACAATACAACACATATCAGTTTTGAATCTAAAAAAACACACAGAACAGCAAAAATGTTAACGTGACAAACACTCATGTCGTTCTGTATTGTCGTTTTTACAAAATCTGTATTAGGCTTTGTGTTTTAGGACTGCAAGATGCTTGCATTTAGAATGCCTGAGCAACAGTGACAATGTTTCTACAGTTTTTGAGCTGCATCATTTATATGTCAAAAAAGTTAATCAAAAACATGATTGAGAAATGACAGAGAAATAGGTATTATTCAGTGTGGGTTTCGTGAGGTCACAGGTTTTTTGACGTATGGGTAGGCGGTGTTAAACACGCTGGTGTCACATGTGGTGTTTAAGAGTTTAGAGAGACGAATTGTTCCTGTATTTCTGCTTTGTGATTCAGTTGAGAGAGAAGATGATGTTTAACACGAGCATCTCAGTGCTGCTCCTGCTGGTATTTCCAGCCGTCATCTCTGAAGTTGTAGACTTCAGTAAGTGTAGCGAGTTTTTCTTTGAAGGAAAGTCTCCTAACATTACTGGCATGCTGGTGAAATCACAATCCCAGAATAATCAATACAAAACAATCTGTCAAAAATATAAGAACGCTTACAGATTTGCAACACTCTACGACACAACAAACAGGATTCCAGTTTTCTCAGCCTACACAGTCACTGTGGATAAAGAGATTAAGAGACCAGAAAATACTTGGATGAACGAGCCTCAGGTTATCTTGATACTGTTTTGTTTATTTCTTCCTCTCCGGTATGATTTATACAAGATTATTGTGTTTTAATTGTGAGTTCTTTATACTGTACACCCTGTATTTGCTGCCATACAAATCGCTGATACATAGATTAACTTAAAAGTTAATGAATTTAATATTATTATGAAATCATTAGTTTGAACTATCAAGTGGTCAGTTCCCTGTCAGAAATTCTGATATTCAGTGCTTATTCTACTTCTACTTGTCTTAAAGTCATATACAAATATATAATCACTCGTCCTCATGCTTGCTGTTCCATGCAACACAACATGTCTAGAAAAAAGCCAAGGGTGAATAAATCCTGACGAATGCAATCTTTAGGTTTTAATTTGGTCTTCTCTTAGTCTACTAATATCTTTCTTTTAAACATTTGTTCTGTAGCTGGAAGTCTCCAGTGATGAGATGGGCATGCCATATCAGAATCAAGCCACAGATGAAGACTTCTTTGATAACAATTTGAATGTGAATCGCGGTCACTTGTTTCCCAGCTGTCATTCAGGTGATGAAGTCATCGCTGGTTCTACCTTCACATATACCAACATTGTGCCACAGAAGATCAGCTTCAATAGCGGCAGCTGGAATCGCATGGAANACCAACACCGTGGTCAACCTTTCACAAAATTGCTGCATTCAGGTATTTTCTGCTCCATACGCAAATGCTTCAATACCTTCCTAGCTGCTTACAAAAGTTTTTACAAATATTAAAGTACAAGTCCAAATACCCACACTTGCGGTCTTGTCACTTGACAGCGTGTGCATGCTGCAGGCAGTGACCAAAGACTGTCCCATGTCTCAGAAGTGCCAAAGTGCAGTGCCTTTAAAGAACACTAAATACCCACATCACATCTGGAATACTAGTGGTATTTTGAGGCTAAACGTATCCCATCATGCATCTTGTTCTGGATATAAATCAATGTAATAATTTGGTTGTAGAACGTAGAGTGTTGCACATTTTATTCTGCAAACCGCAGGTTAAGTATTTTGTCAAATGTTTGCAACTGCTTTTATTTAATTAGAAACTATACTGCTAATGTGGCTAAACGTAAAAAATACATTCTAATAGTGAGTATCTGCTGCAATATCCATTTTAAATACTTATTTTTATTACACTACAACTGTAATATTTAACCATTAATAAACTTTTTGATATTGTATTAAATTAGGCTATAATAAAATTGTTTGCCCTTGGATATATGCTTTATAAGCTAATGGGGAGGTATACGCAATAAAGGGATAATTCACCCCAAAATGAAAATTCTGTCATCATTTACTCACCCTCCAGTTGTTCCAAATCTGTATAAATGTCTTTGTTCTGATGAACACAGAGAAAGATATTTGAAAGAATGCTTATTACCAAACAGATCTTGACTAGTAGGAAATAATACAATGTTAGTAAAAAGTGCCAAAGAACAACAGAACAAAAAAAAATGATAAAGTAATTTTTTCCTATGGGAGTCAATGGGGGATGAGATCTGTTTGGTAATAAGCATTCTTTCAAATATCTTTCTCTGTGTTCATCAGAACAAAGAAATGTATACACATTTGGAACAACTCGAAGGTGAGTAAATGATGACAGAATTTTTGGGTGAAGTATCCCTAAGTAACAATAAAGTAAATAAATAACAAAGTAATACGTTGTGATGCTTTTAAGAGTTGCAGAATGCTATAGCAATAGCTATAATAGATCTATCTTTAAATGACATTTACTTTCTGCTCTTGCTGTGGGCTTGTGGTCATAAAATGAATGTTTGTGGAGTTTTTTTTTGTCTGTTGTGAAAGCCTTTAAAAATTACATTTATTGCAGAACCTTCACTATTAACTGTTATCAGTAATATTCTCTAACTGATAAAATAGCCGAAACAGAATTGCGGAGCATCCAACAGGAAAGCACTTGCGTCATGCCGCTCTCCATGGAGATGTGAAGACAAAGGTGGACAGCAGAACAAGTTATCGCCTCACTTTCCAGCGTGAGAAATACAAGCGTGTGAGCTGGTTGTGTGTCTCATGCTGAATGCGTGAGAATTGAGAAAAATGTGAAAGATAGTGCATACACATTGTTACATCTGTAAAACTTAGGAATAAAGTATTGTGTGGGTGTACAACCCAGTGTGTGCGTGCGTGCGTGAATATCTGTCTTGCTAAACTATTAAAGCGCATAAGGGAGGGACACCAGTCCTAAAAGAGGCTGTTAGCATTGCAAGACCTTTGTTTCTATAGTCACATCAGTTTAGTGATTGAATTGAACACACGTGAGAATGCGTCTGTTTGTTGCGAGTGTCGTCTGCGTGCTGCTGATGCTGAGCTTTCCAGGCATCGACTCTAAACTTGACAAATTCTCTCAATGCAAAGAGTTCTTTTTTAAGGGAAAGCCTCCAGTTATCCCGAACTCGGATAATTACAAAACAATTTGTCAAAAATATAAGAACCAAATCAGGTATGCGACACTTTACGACACAGCAGGCAGGATTCCACTTTTCTCTGCTTACAAATACACCGGGACAAAAAAAATCAACATACCTCAAATTCCATGGAAGGCTGAGATAGAGGTTTGTTTTTCGTGTGTTTTAGAGAAACTTGTTTCAACATTGCTGACTTATTTAACTGGCTGTGTCTTTCTTCTGTAGCTTGAACCCTTATCTGCTGCTGAAATGTGTGAACCCTTTGTCAAGCAGGCTAGAAAACAAGACTACATGATAAATAATGCACACAACTACATTCCTGGTGCCCTATTTCCCACAAGTCACACAGCTGATAAATATACGGTTCTATCTACTTTTACACTGACCAACAGTGTGCCGCAGAATAACAGGTTTAAGGAATCCATTTGGAATCTGGTGGAAACTGAAATGAAGACAAATATGGACAGTTATTGTCATGATAATAACAAGAAAACCCTGTCCTATGTGCTGACAGGAGTCATACCTGGTGATCAACAGTTGAATGAGAGAGTGAATATTCCATCACACGTGTGGACGGCGTTTTGCTGCTTTTATAGTTCAGCAAATGTATGTGTCTCTAAAACTTATTATACCACAAACCAACGTCATAATAATGTGATTAACATCAGGTTGATGAACCTGGGGGATTTAGAGACATTCCTGAATGAAAGGTTGGGGGGGGGAATTAATCTGTTTGATGGAAAATGTAGTAAAAAATAAAGCTATTTTCATTCAGATCCTGGGAATTAAGAATAACAAAATGATCATTTACTGTCTAACGGATAAGAAGTGTCTTTATCAACAATGCTTTTCTTGAAAAAGTGTATTAAAAGCTAATTTTTATGCAAAGAAAAAAAATGTGTGTGTTTGGCATCTAATAAAGCTTATACTGGCATATCACAGCCTTCTCACTGACGTATTATTACACTAAATTTACTTTTAAAAAAAACGTATAAGAAATTAATTTGTGAAATATGTTCATAAGTTAAGACACAAAAATTCTTAACTGAAAATATAAAAAAATAAAAAACTGAAACAGACTTAAACTATAATAAAATGACAAAAGTCAAACTTACGTGAAAAATATACATACTACAATAAAACAAAAACAAAGAAAAACTAATAAATGGATGTAAAATTCTACAGTTTCACATAAATTATTTTTAAAAGGTTTATTCATTTATTATGTTGGCTTGACAGAGCCAACATACTGATCTTTGTTCTAAGCTTATTATTAGTGATGCTTTGAAAAAGCATAACTATTGTTATTCGAACATATACATACTTCTTATAATTATTCTTGTTCCGCCAAAAGTTTGGCACGCTACTTGTCCCGCAGCTTTTGACGTAGACCCATGAATGAATACATCACATCGATGGGCCTATTCGGGAATGGTGTGCTATGACTTTTATAAGTGATCGGGTGGGGGGGTGCGATAGGGGGGCGAAAAACCACCCAAAAAATCCCATTGACTTAACATTGCGCCCAACTTTGACGGGTCGTAGCTCCGAGTGAGGATATCATAGAAACATGAAAATAATACACGATTTGAAGAGGCTATCAGGCTCTGTAAGAACATCACTCACAATGGGGTGTAAGTTGTACCCCTGGGTGCACCTATATCTCTGCATCAGGACATCGTAGAGACACGGGACTTGGTTCGTTTCACTCATAGGTTAGAGTATTATCAATTGCTGATGCCAAGCCACGCCCATAGCAACCAAACATGTTAGCCTAGCAACCGTTTAGCAAAACCTATATCTCTGCAACAGAACATCGTAGAGACACGGGAGTTGGTTTGTTTTGCTCATAGCTTAGAGCATCATCAATTGGCATATTCCAAGCCACGCCCATAGCAACCAAACAGGTTAGCCTAGCAACCGTTTAGCAATACCTATATCTATGTGTAAAGGTGGTAATTTTTAAAAAGGGACTTTTATTTTGACGGGTTGCCCCGTTCTCGGGATGTTGGCGGGGAGTGCAGAGACGTCTGGGTAGGAGAAGGAGAGACACTAAGGGCAGATACGCCATGATCGCCGCGTGAAAAGTCTGTATTTTCCGCCTAAGATTTAATGAAAGACAGTGGTATGCGGTCAGTCTGAGTTTCGTTAGTTTAATGTGCACTGACGTTATCGTGTGAAACTAGAGACGTAGTTAACGCAGAAGTTCGGTTGAGTGCGTCATCGGAAGCAGGACGGTGTTGGAGGCCGGCGTTATGGGAGAGAAAGAGTTGCGGGAGCCGTGAGTCCCATCCTGAACACCGTCGTTCTTGTCATCCCGAGTATGAGTATTTTTGAGGGTTTTACTGTTTTTTGTAAGTCGTCCCTGAACCGTGTTATCGAGCGAGACGTTGATTCCCGCCTAAGAGTCACTTAAGTGCACTTGTTAGTGCGTGAGAGTCCGTTTCTGAATTGAACTATAGTTTCCTTTCGGAGCGTTTAAGTCTTTTCTTTCCTTTTTGAATATTTTGCACTTTTGGTAGAGACTGAAACCGTTACAATCAAGTTTACTTTTGAAAATCCCCTTTTGAGGAACACTTCAAGCTGTCGCGTGGGTCCCGTACGTGCTTGAGCGCCATTTTGTTCCAGAGAGTTCTGAGTTTTCCTGAGCCGCGCTGAAACCTCGCTTGTTTTTTTGTTTATTACCCTGCCATCATCTCGACATCTCACTGTTCTGTTGCAGCTGTTGATCTCATTGTTGTGAGTCATCTCAAGTGGACTCGCCAGTCATCGCATCAAAGCCGCCGTTGCCACAGACTGGTGCAAAAGTCCGTTACACACACACAAACACTTTACTGATATTGATTGAGTCGAACTGAGTGTTTAAATGAACTGAGAGTGTCAATCTGAACTGTGACTGAGATGATTATAGTAAGCTGTATCTGAGCCATAAATGTGCTCATATGGAATGCATTAATGCATTATTGTGTCAGGTCAGGTGACAGAAGCAGTCCTGTCATGCTGTGGAGAGTCAGGGTCACAGGTGATTAGGCTTTTAAAACATGATTTGTTATTTGTTGTGCATTATATTAAAGTTACAACAGGGTTGCACTGTTATAGAGGTCTATTAAGCACTCAGTCATACATGCAGTAGTTTTAAAAATGTAAGCATAAAATGTATGATATGAAAAATAGTTTTATCCAGACTGTAATGCTGTTAAAATACAGTACAGTAGTTAATACAGAGTGGCTAATTGTATATTCTGGTTTATTTCTAAGTAAACTGAATCTTGTTGTAGACAGCAATAGACAGTGTAGCAATGAGAGTGACAACAATGTGTAGAAAACCATTTCAAATCAAACTTATTTTAAGTATTATTAAATTATTATATTGTTTAATACTGTAAGCTCAAGTAAACGCACTAAACTTTAGTGACAATGCAGCTCTGCAGACCAATTTTATATTCCCACCAATGTCAAAATCCCGGTCTATCGTGCAACACTATATTGAACACTTTCAACAAAGCAGACAAAATCCAGATTAAAAAGGCAACAATTAGCTGTATTTAAAAACTGGGGTCAATTGTGACAGCATGACTTTCTAAAAGTTTTGAGAGAAAAAGATAACTTGGATACAGGTCAAAAGTTATTAAAGCAGCTTTCATGCAAACCTTGCTTCTTAAGCAAAGGCTGAACAACTGCATGCTTAAAGCAGTTCGGAACCAAACCAGTGCCCAAAGATGAGTTCATCAACAGTAGGACACTTGGGCCGATTACTGGGAATGCTGCTTTTATCATATCTGATGGAAAAACATGAGTGACGAGGTGGTTGCCTTCATCTTGCTAACAAGATCAGAAAGTTCCATTAAAGAAACATGTGGAAATTGTAAAGATAAATGGACGGGACAGCAAGTTCAAAACAGGTCTGGGAGCTGTGAGACGAAATAAGAACAGATAGCACTCACTTTTTCCACAAAAAGTAAAAAATTCTCACAGAGCTCAGCTGAACGGCTCCCTAAAAAACTGTGGATTTCAGATTAATTACTGAATGTATTGTTGAAATAAACTCCTAGGTCTATGAAAGGTGTAGAAATCAGGTCAGGTCAGGTATTTTGATCTAGCTGACTTTGCTGCTCTCGAAATTTGAAAATAGAAATTAAGGGAGCTATTAGAACATTTATTAAAAACTTGACGTGAAACATGACGTCCCAATATTTAACAAACCCTTTATTACACAATTAGATCAAATTGACTCACTGTGAAATGTGTACATTTACTGTATACCATTCATCATGAATTGCAGTGGCCAACTGTCTTTCACACTTGGGCAGTTCCCCATAGCATGTGTCAGTCTGGTGGTGTCCACTCACAACTGTGAAGTCGACTGTTGGTAAAGCTCCTCAGGAACAATTGGTCATGGGGCTTCCTTATTCTCTTGAGGTCCTCGTCTGTGCTACTGTGAATATATAGCTTCATACACAACAAGTTAATTGTCTCATATAAATTCTTAGTTCAATCTTGCAATGTTCCAAAAAATGCCATGAGCCTTCAATAACATACATGGCATTACTCTGCCTGTAAGCATTTAATAAAGCTCAAGTTTGAAATTCTGTTGAGTTTACATATGATGTTCATTAAAGAGCTATTTAGAAGGTGCACCTCTCAAAAACATATATTATAGATGTTTAATTATTATTTGGAGCATAAGGATTACTAGATAAGGGGTTTAGAATAAAACAAAATTCTCTCTTCTTTTGTCTAATTTATGTTCAAATCCAACCCACTTCATATTTCTAGGTGCTCTTTAAATATATCATGTTTAAAGGCTGTTATATTCAAAGATCATACAATCCTTATCACTAGTGTTCAACATAATTCATTATAGGCTTAATATGAAAAAATATGCATTGTGCATAAATCATTTCCAAATAACGATTTAATTATATTATAATTTATATCAATATGTCTTAAGCAATATATGAATAATCATGAAAATAAATGCGAACTATATTAGTATTATTATCTAAATTAATTTCTTTTTTATACTAGGACGTCCATATAACTATATAAAAATAATTAAGAAGTGAAAATAAAATTATTGGACATAAGTCAAAACTCACATCAACTGCTTTCTCTGTCTCTTCTCACTCACTCAGCGCGCACACAAGACACACAGAGGCAAACACAATTCCACCTCTCTCTCTCATTCA
>NW_026634541.1:0-6677 GCF_024868665.1 Triplophysa rosa
ATCTCCGAGAGGAATTTAAAAACGCCAATGAACTTGGCGAAGGGCATGCGCACGCCAGTCTCCGCCCCGTGCATACGGGTATAAAAGGAGATGGTGGCACCCATTCATTCATCTTTTTCGGCTGAGGAACCTGAGAGACATCTCCCAGTCACTGCAGCGGGCCAGCGAAGCGTTTTGGCAGGACGACACAACATTTTGTTCCCTCCATCAGGGAACAAAGGTTACAGTTGTAACCGAGACGTTCCCTTTCAGTCGGTCTCTCGACGTTGTGTTGAGAGACAGACTGGGGTCCTATAAGACGCCACGGCGCTGAGCCATATCATGAGCTCAAGTGGAGCGACACTGACTGGACTAGCGAGTCACAAGTGAGCGCTACCGCGAGACGTAATCTTCCAGTGGGATCGGTAACTAGTAGCATACTTTGAGAGGCTCGTACCGACGTCCATCACGTTCTCTATGAACGTTCTCTATTTTAGCGAGATAGCCACCCGGTACCATAAGGGAACACTGGGAAGCACTGCTCTCTCTACTGAAAGAGTGTGCTACGGCGAACTCGCTCTGGAAGCAGACGGGGTTGCGGCAGCATTCAAAAAGAACATAGCCAGCCTTGACCACAACACCTCTGTCGGACTCGGGGATGAGTCTGTCACACCCAAGAACACAGCTGCGAGACATGCCCGCAACTGTGAGAAATTTGCTCTTTTAGATGCTCTGTGGCTCGCTGCCGAAACGCCCAGGGGAAGTCCGCTCAAACACAGGGGGAGTTCCGCTGCACGCGTCTTAAATCCAGCAGTGTAGTAGTTTTCTCGAAGAGAATAGTTGCCTGACATCCAGTCACACAGGTTCCGAAGAACAAAAGACGAATCAATGGGGAACTGGAATCCCCTGGTTGGGCCTGGGTTCTCCTGAGGGTTTTTTTCTCGATTAGAGTTTTGGGTTCCTCGCCACCGTTTGCATACTGTTTTTGCATCTGCCTGACCGGGGGGGCTGCTTTAGAATCTTAAAGTTTTACTTAATTAATATTGCATATAGGAATTTATTATCTGTTATATTTGACCTGTGCTTCTCTCTCCTTTATCATAAATGTGTGCTCTCACTGAGCGTGTGTGTGTGTGTGTGTGTGTGNGAACAAAATGATGTACAAATCCTAATGAAAATTCTAGAGGACTTTAATGTTTTATCCTCGGCTAGAATAAATTGGGAAAAAAGTGAAGCAATTTTAATGGGTAGTTGGGCAAAAGGAAAACCAAATTTACCTGATGGATTAAATTGGAAATTAGAAGGTTTTAAATACTTGGGAGTGTTTTTAGGGCATGGATGTTTGTTAAAAGAAATTGGGAAGGGATGGTAGATAAGATGAAAGGAAGACTTAACAAGTGGAGATGGTTATTGCCAAAACTCTCATATAAAGAAAAAACATTAATTGTAAACAATTTGGTTGCTTCCTGTCAAACAGGTTTGCTTGCCTGGATTCCCCTGCCCAACTTGTATTGGGTTCCACAAAGTGTGATATTTTTAACAAAAGAAGAAGGTGGACATGGTGTTGTTAACTTGAAAAGTAGAATTGGTGCGTTTAGGTTACAGTTTCTACAACGTATTCTGTTCGGATCATTAAAAGATGGATGGAGAGCTGTATCTTGCTCTATTCTGAACAAAACTGAAGAACTAGAGTTGGACAAAGCCCCTTTTCTCATGGACCCTCTTAAAGTGAATCTGAATGGAATGCCAGTATTTTATCGGAACCTTTTTAAGGTATGGAGTTTATTAGATTTCAAGAGAGATCGAACAATCTTTTCCCTTCGATGGCTTTTGGAGGAACCTTTAATCAACGGAGCTCGTTTTGACATTTCAAGGGATAATAATCATACCTTTCATGGTCTGGACTTTGTCTTACGAAACGCACACATTGTTACACTCGGACATCTAATTCATGTGGCTGGAATAGACTTTGATAGAATTGAACAAGTGGCTTTCAATTTGAAAGTCAAATCCATACGAACAGTTGAACTGATGATGAGACAATGGAAATCATTATTGTACCATGAAGAAAAAGTTCTATTGATGGAATATCAAAGAGAATGATATTACTATGGATGATTTTCCTATATCTGCTTTTTCCCCTAGGTTGGATGACTGTAATGGTTTTTTATTGAATGAGGAAGAGTCTGTGTGTCCCAGTTTTTATTCTGCCACTGGAAAACACTTTTATAAAGTTTGTGTTAAGGCTTTTAATAAAAAGGTTTTAAATGGTAGAACTGATATGCCGTGGCGTAAATTGTTTAACATTGTGGAGTGTGTAAAACCTGAGTGGAGGACTCTGTATAAGCCACCGTTATCCAAAAAGGCTGGGCACTTACAATGGAAGGTACTGCACTGTGCAATTGGAGTAAATGCTTTTATTTCAGTTATTAATCCAGGTGTTAGTGAAGAGTGTCCATTTTGTTTTAAAAGAGAAACAGTCTTTCATGCTTTTAAAGAATGCGAAAGATTGAGGTCTTTGTTTGAAGTTTTAGAAGGCATCTTTTTATCCTTCAATGAGACTTTTACAATGTTGATTTTCATTTTTGGTTTTAAGTTTGTGCAGAGTAAAATTTTTACCAGTCAGCTGTTAAATTTTATATTAGGTCAAGCCAAACTGGCTATATACTTTGTACATGAGCAGGAAAAATAAGGTGGGAGGAAAAACTGGTGATGATGTTGTATTTTTGTTTTTCAATCTGGTTAAATCTCGTATTTTAATTGATTTTTACTTTTACAAATCAACAAACGATCTTCTAAGTTTTGAGTTAAGATGGTGTAGCCATAGTGCCCTATGCTCAGTTGTTGAAGATGAGTTATTCTTTACGAATATTGCATAGACTTGTTTTTGGTTTAATGGATTAATAATGTATTGGTTTTATTTGATGTGCACTGTAATATGAGCCACAGTAATCAAAAGGGCTTTAAAAATCAAAATCTCTCTCTCTCTCTCTCTCTCTCTCTCTCTCTCTCTCTCTCTCTCTCTCTCTCTCTCTCTCTCTCTTTCTCTTTCTCTTTCTCTTTCTCTTTCTCTCTGTCTCTCTCTCTGTCTCTCTCTCTGTCTCTCTCACATTATCATGAGACCCTGGCCAGGTTACGTGCCCAAGGTGCCCTCTGGGGAGGAACTCAACTCAACTTTATTTATATAGCGCTTTTTACAATTTTCATTGTTACAAAGCAGCTGTACATAAGACATATTGACTATAAGCAAAACAATTAAAGTTGTACATCTCTTTCAGTAGATTTCTAGGTATAGGGTCTAGCATGCATGTTGTTGATTTAGATGATCTAATGATTTTAGACAGCTCATCTTGATCTACGGTAGAAAATAATTGCATTAGCAAAGGAAGACCCAACCTCCAACGTGTTGTGTCCAGTAGACACAACAAGTAGAGGTCCAGTAGCACTGCACCTCTACTTCAACCGCACGCAGAGCTTTAGAGGCTCTGAGCAGCTTTTTGTCTGTTTTGGTGGACAGCACAAGGGGAGGGCTGTCTCCAAACAGAGATTGGCGCACTGGATTGTGGATGCCATTGCTTTGGCATACCAGTCCCAAGATTGCCCGTGCCCGCTTGCAGTAAGAGCCCACTCCACCCGGGGTATGGTCTCCTCGTGGGCACTGGCTCAGGGCACCTCTCTGGCAGACATATGTAGTGCTGCAAGTTGGGCTACGCCCAGTACCTTCGCGAGGTTTTACAACCTCTGCATGGAACGAGTGTCAGCGCCTTCTCCCCTCTCCAGGCGAGTCTAGCACGCTATTTTAGCCTCCTTACTTCCCCCCTTAGGGTGAAGTACAGGCATTCCATCCATCACTAAGCATTGGCAATTATGGTAACAAACCGGGCGGAGTGGTCTGTTGTAACAAAGTCCAGTACTGGTAGAGTCGCACCTGCTCAGGTGGACCCCTATACTCGGACTGTTGCCCCATACGTAGTGACTCCCCTGCAGGGTCTTCCCATATGTTGAATTTCTCACTCTTGGTTCCCCTGCCAGTGAACCTGTGACCTCCCTTCCGGTGGATACCCCACCTAGGTTCTGTCCCCCCTATTCGGGCTGGCGCAATTTTCTCACATGTTGTTCTCCCCACTGGTGAGACCATGTTGGTGTCTCCACATGTAACCTCCCCTTGTGGTAGGATGTGGCCTCCGTAACACACTCTTCAACGAGAGCAGTGTTTCCCAAGTGTTCCTTACGGCGCCGGGCAGCATCTCGCTAATAGAGACGAATGCCACCGTCTGCGCCGTGGTGTGTAAAGATAGGTTCCCAGTCCCCCAAACAGTCCTCACACAACGTCGAGAGACCGACTGAAGGGGAACGTCTCGGTTACGACTGTAACCTCCGTTCCCTGATGGAGGGAACGAGACGTTGTGTCTTCATGCCACAACGCTTCGCTGACCCGCTGCAGCGACCGGAAGATGTCTCTCAGGTTCCTAAGCCCAAAAGATGAGTGAATGGTGTTGGACTTTTAAGGCAGTCCTGCATGTTCAAAAATTTGCACAGAGACGTTCTCCAAAATCGATTAGAAGTTTATTATCAGATGTAAAAAGGAGTAACAAAGCTTTGGGTTGTCAGACGATCTCCTCACTCCACCACAAGCCAACAACCCAAATTATTCAAAAACACACATATTTATTCAGTATTTGACGTCGTTCTCATCTTCTGACTCCTCCTTTGTCTCTAGGGAGTATTGATCCCTAGCAACCAATCACCGTGCACCACGGTTATCTGACTCCTCCTTCTGTGTTAGTTCCTGCAAAACAACATTTTTTGCAACGCATCTTTTGCACCCTGCGGTCAGTTGCTAGTTTTAGGAAGTGTTCCCTAGAGACAGTTTCATGTAGCAAGACAACATATCAAAATACTTTCAGTAAAAACTCAATCCTCTAATGCTTTAATTATGCAGCGTTGTTTCTTAATCCTATGATTCAATAAAACACATCAAAACTCATGATTATACTTAAAACATATGTAGTGGATTAATTCATAACATTCCTTCTCTGTGTGACTCTTTGTCAGCAGTTATTTTGCCCTCCTAGCAGAACTAAATGTTCTGTCAGTTTAACCCACATCCTGTTTTTTATTCATGCAGCTCTTTGTGAGTTCCTCTTTTGTGGTTTCACTCTGAGTAAAAATAGCAAGCACATGATAAAAGCACACAGCTTAATGATTTAATGAAAGAAAACACTTATTGATTATATTGGTAATTAAATCATACTTCTAACTGAATAATATTTCCACAATGGCCGCCACCATCTCCCTTTTATACCCGTATGCACGGGGCGGGGACTGGCGTGCGTGTGCCATTTGCCAAGCCCATTGGCGTTTTAAAATTCCTCTCAGAGATGATAGGTTCTCAAGATCAAACCCCAGCCTGTCTCTCAACACAACGTCTTGTTCCGTCCATCAGGGAACGGAGGTTACAGTTGTAACCGAGACGTTTCTCATCCTTTGACAGACTTTCAAACCTCTGGTTTATGGACTTGATTTTTCCAACATTGTCCGTGTATTTTGTGCATTCTGTTAGGAAGTGGAGTTCCGTCTCAATGTTTTTGAGATCACAGTGAGGACACAGTCTCTGGTCCTGTGGCATCCATGTTTGTCTGTGCCTGCCCATCTCTATAGTGAGTTTATGTCCACTGAGTCTGAATCTTAGTCTGAATCTTATGTCCACTGAGTCTAATCTCTTAGTTTTTGATCTATTACTGTGTACAGATAGTCTGCCGTACTGTATTCTCTGTTAAGGGCCAAATAACATTGCATTTTACGTTGTTGTTGTTTTGTTTAGGTTTCCCAATGAGTGATATAGTTTTGTTTCATTTGTGCTGTAATTGTGTTGAGTGTGATTTTGTCAGTATTGTTGTGGTTGAGAGCATCAGTAGATGTTAGGACTGAAACATCAGGACTGAAGCTCTGGAGCATCTGACAGAGAGGATTCATTTCTTTGCTCATCTCGTGTTGTTTCAGGGCTTTAGAATGATATGAGTGAGGGTCACTGTGTTTTACATGTTTGCAGAATTTGATTGCCCTTTTTTCTATCTTTATGATCAGTGGATATTTGCCTAATTCTGCCCTGCATGCATTGTTTGCTGTGTGCCGGTGCACTTGTAAGAGATTTTAACAGAATCACTTATGCAGGCTCTGAATTCGATGTTTTTCCCATTTAGTAAAATCTTGGTTTGGATTTGTCAGCGGACCTCACACTTCACTGCCATAGAGAGCAATCGCTTTAATTACTGATTCTAATATTTTCAGCCAAATTCTAACTGGGATTTCTATAGGATATTGACGTTTGATGGCATAGAAGGCCCTGCGTGCTTTATCTCTCAGTTCATTCACTGTAGGATTAAAGTTTCCTGTGGATGTGATTTTTAAACCCAGGTCATTGTAGTGTGGTGTGTGTTTTATGGGGTTTGTGCCTAATGTAAATGTGTGTTGTGATAGTTGGGATCTGCATCTTTTCTGAAAGGTGATAATTTGAGTTTTACTGAGGTTGACTGTCAGGGCCCAGGTCTAACAATATTGTTCTAGCAACAATATTGTTCAGTATTGTTCTCTCTCTCGCTCTCTCTCTCTCACTCTCTCTCTCTCTCTCTCTCTCTCTCTCTCTCTCTCTCTCTCTCTCTCTCTCTCTCTCTCTCTCTCTCTCTCTCTCTCTCTCT
>NW_026634541.1:11472-33323 GCF_024868665.1 Triplophysa rosa
CCATCATACATGGAGCCCGTTTGGACATATCAGCTACTGACTATACGTTTCCTGGTTTAAATAGAATACTTTGCAGGGCAAAGATCACCACCCTGGGCCTGTTGCTGGATGTGACTGGACCTAACTTTTCAAACACTGAGCAGGTTTCCTCTCATCTGAAGATTACTTCTCCCCGTATAATTGCTCAGCTGTTGGCGAAATGGCAATCTACTCTCACAGCTGAGGAGAGACAATTATTAACTGACTATTTCTCAGGGGTAAGGACTCCTGAAAGCGAAGACCCCTTTCCAACCTTATTGTTGACTCCAAAGCTTGATGAATGTGTTGGTTTGTTTTTTAAAACTGTGAAATCTTTATGCTGTGATTTTACTTTAGCTACTGGGAAATCACTATATAAAGTTTGTGTGTTTGCTTTTAATAAGAAGGTTTTAGAAAATAAAGTGGATACACCATGGCGTTCGTTTTTTAATTTGGACGAAGATGTTAAACCAGAATGGAGGGTCTTGTATAAGCCACCGTTAACAAAGAGAGTAGGGGATATGCAGTGGAGGGTTTTACATGGAGCAATCGCTGTTAACGCTTTTATTTCTGTTTTAAACCCTGAGATCAGTGCTGATTGTCCCTTTTGTTTTATAAGAGAAACTGTCTTTCATGCATTTACACAATGTTTTAGGTTGGAACCTCTTTTTACTACATTAAGAAGTATTTTTAGTTGTTTTAATGAACTGTTCTCTCTCGAAACTTTTATTTTGGGTGTTAAATATGCACGGAGTAGGTGTCTTGATTGTCAATTACTAAATTTTACTGTTGGTCAAGCAAAACTAGCTGTGTACAATAGTAGGAAAAACAAAATTGAGCAAAAACCTGGACAAGAAGTCAGTGTGTTGTTCTCAGCTTTTCTGAAATCCAGAATTTTGATTGATTTCAATTTCTATAAATCTATGGATGATATTACTTTGTTTGAGCTGAAATGGTGCAGGAAAGGTGTTTTGTGTTCTGTGGTTGAAGGCGAATTAGTTTTCACCCATTTCTTGTAATTTATATATATATATTATTATACAGTACATATATGCATATTTATTTATTTTAATTTTTTATTTATTTATTGTTATGTTCTTCTATTGATTAATTTTTGGTTTTCCTTATATTTTGCAGTGTGGTAATGTGATGTGCAGCTTTGGCAATTTGTAATAAAGAGTTATTAAAATTCAAAAAATTCTCTCTCTCTCTCTCTCTCTCTCTCTCTCTCTCTCTCGTGCGCATGCGTGAGCGTCTGTGGAGTGAGTGCGAGGTGCAAGTGGTGAGTGTGAATGGTTTATGCCCGCCGTGGCATTGATTGTTTCTGGTAAAATAAGGCACCATCTATATCTAGTGATGTTAATGATCAAATGCTTCAGGAGGAGGTTAATCTCATTTTAGAGAATATGGCCAAACATGAATTCCTGATTAAAAACAAGCTAGGAAAACAGAAAATGTTAAAGAGGTCGAGTTTGATGATGATAGCAATGACAGTGATTTTTCAAAATTTTCTGATTCTAGTTCTTCTAGTTGTTCCCAGAATGAATGGACATGTCGTGAGTATCACACTTGACGAAATTAAGAAATTTTTAAAACTGACAAAAAGTGTGAGGGCGGTACAAGTTGCTGATTATTTCCCAGACATTAAACGCTTTGTGCAAAATACCAGGTCTTTTATGAGTGAAGGACGTTTCACAAATAAGGAGGTTTATCGGTTGAAAAAAATTGTGACCAAGCTTCAACAACAATTGAATAATTAATGGTAGTTTGTTTTTGTAATTATTTGGCCCTAATTGGCTGTTTTTTTCTTTCTTTCTTTTTCTTTTTTTCATATGGGTGACATCCGTGTTGCATCTTTTAATGTAAACGGAGCTAGAGATTGTATAACCCGTGCTGCTATATATGGAATTATGAAACAGAAACAAATTGATATTTTATTTTTACAAGAAACACATAGTGACGTAACAAACGCTAATGAATGGGCTAAAGAATTTAAAGGTCTTCCTTTGTTGAGTCATAAGACCTCACTTAGTGGAGGTGTTGCTATTTTATTTGCTAATAATTTTATCCCTTTTTCTTTTAAAATGGAGGAGGTGGTAAAAGGTAGACTGTTAAAGGTTCAAGCTCAATTTGATAACCACAACTTCGTTTTTATTTATTTGTATGACCCAACCTTAGAAAGGATGGTTTTTCTAGATACTCTGAATACAGTTTTGGCTGAATGTAATGGTGAAGTACATTTATTATTAGGGGGAGATTTTAACTGTGTGGGAAATGATATGGACAGAAATCATGTGGAACCACATTCACTTTCACGTAAACGACTGATTCAGATGATTGAAGAAAATGATTTATGTGATGTCTGGAGAAATTTCAATGAGAATACAAAACGGTACACATGGGCTCATGCCCGTGATAATAAATTGTCATTGGCAAGACTAGATAGATTTTTATTGTTTTAAACAGCATTTTAGTACTTTTAAGAATTGTTTCATAAACCCGCTTGGGTTTTCAGACCACAGTTTGGTTGTATGTAGAGTAACTCTTGATTCTGTGATGCCAAAAATCACTTATTGGCATTTTAACACAAATTTGTTAAGTGATACACATTTTAAATAAACTTTTACATTTTTTTTGGCAAGAATTTCAGAAGGAAAAGTCTCAGTTTCAATCTTTACAAAAATGGTGGGAAATTGGCAAAGTACAAATTAAGCAAATATGTCAACAATACACTCACAATGTCACGAAAGATATTGTTAAATCTATAAAAGCTCTAGAAAATGAAATTTTGAAAGTACAAGAAGTAGCACAGTTAAGTAAAAATCAAACGCACATTGATTCCCTTTTTTAAAAAAATCAGTTCTATCTGATTTACAAAGGTCGAAAGCACATGGGGCATTAGTCCGATCACGGTTTAAGAATATAGATCAGATGGATATACCTTCAAAATTTTTCTTTAGTCTAGAAAAAAAGAATAGTCAGAAACGCTTTATACATTCTTTATTTTCTGAGACTGGCTCTCTTGATTCAGATCCTATTGAAATTCGGAAAAGAGCAGTTCACGAGTTCACCTGAGCAGATAATGAAGATAGCAGGGGTAGTAAAAAGTATTCGTGTTTGGCGTGCTGTCTGGGGAGCGGGTTCCGAGCTCGCTGGTTCCATCCGAACCCGGAACGCTCCCGCCGCCCAATAGGGGCGAGTGCGCCGAGCTCAGAAACGACCAAACCCAGAACTCACCCACTGGAGTCCTGCTATCAACAAGAACTCAAGTGGAGGAGCCGGGGAGGTGGTGGGATGTGTAATCCTTTAGAGATGGCTTCAGGTAAGAATCTTTGTCTACTTATGTGCTGGTTTGCTTGAGCTGATAGGGTAGAGTCTATGATTGCTGATTGCGAACCAGCCGGTCTTAATTATACGCTCTGGCTTCTCCCGAACTTTGTTAATCGTTAGTCAACCATTAACATCATTTGTTTTTTATGAAAAGCTTTTTAGCCATGAGCACAAAGAAGAAAGTTTATTGAACAGAGTTTCTTTGATGAGCTGCCAAAGGTCTCCAATGACTCTAATGCAGCACTCGAGAAAGCTTTAAGCCTAAGAGAACTATATGAAGCTCTCCAAAGCATGGAAAATGGGAAGGCTCCTGGGATAGATGGGATCCCGGTTGAGTTTTACAAAGCCTTTTCATATGTGATAGGGGGGATCTGCTGGCAGTGCTGAGCGAAAGTCTAGTTGAAGGACTTCTTCTGCTGAGTTGCAGAAGAGCAGTCCTTACCCTGTTACCAAAAAAAGGTGATCTGAGAGATATAAGAAACTGGCGCCCTGTATCTTTATTGCGCTGTGACTATAAGCTACTCTCAAAAGTATTAGCTACTAGACTTGGAAAGATTTTGGAGGAAATAATCCATTCTGGTCAGTCTTACTGTGTATGAGGGAGATCAATTTTTGATAATATACATTTAATAAGAGATTGGCGTCACTAAGATACTCGCTGTAAACATGGGCTTGGTCTCCTTAGATCAAGAGAAAGCGTTCGATCGCGTAGAACATATTTATCTGTGGAAAACTTTAAAAGCATTTGGTTTTAGCTCAGATTTTATAGGTTATATTAAAAACTTATACTGTGACATTGAGAGTGTTTTTATTCTTATATAAAATTAAAAAATTAACGGTGGCTTATGTGCTCCTTTCAAAGTATGTCGTGGGGTAAGGCAAGGGTCCTCTCTGTCAGGAGTACTTTATACCCTGGCAATAGAACCACTTTTAAATAAATTAAGACGAGTTTTAGAAGGTGTATCTTTACAGACTTGTAATAATTTTTTCTGTTTATCAGCATATGCTGATGATGTTATTGTAATACTTAATAAACAAAATGATGTAGATTTACTTCTAAAAACATTGAGGGAATTTGAAATAATTTCCTCTACAAGAATAAACTGGAATAAAAGTGAAGCTTTTCTAATAGGAAAATGGGAGAGAGGGATACCTACACTCCCCAATGGTTTAAGTTGGACAAAAACAAAAAATGGTTTAAAATATTTAGGTGTGTATCTAGGGGATGACATGGTTGTCCAGAAAAACTGGGAGGGAATAATTGAAAAACTTAAAGGTTGTCTTATGAAATGGAAGTGGATTGTTAAAGGTTTATCATATAGAGGACGTATTCTGATCATTAATAACTTGGTAGCCTCTTCTTTATGGCACAGATGGACTTGTATTGATCCACCTGCATGGTTACTACTGAAAATTCAGTCTATTCTCGTTGACTTTTTTTGGGATAAGATGCACTGGATACCTCATACTGTATTATATCTACCAAAGGAAGAAGGAGGACAAGGACTGATTCATTTGCAGAGTAAAACTGCTGCTTTTCGGTTACAATTTATCCAACATTTTCTTACTGGACCAGAGAATTTAAGCTGGAGGCCTGTGGCCAGTTTGATTTTAAAGACTGTTGAAGGACTATGTTTGGATACATCTTTGTTCCTGTTGGATCCCACAACAATTAATACATCCAGGATGCCGTTTTTTTACAGGAGTCTTTTTAAAGTATGGACCCTCTTTAAAGTGAGGAGGACTGATTCCACATCTTCCTTGTTTTGGTTGTTAAAGGAACCTTTGATCTACAGTTCACGGTTGGACTTTTTAAGTGCATGTGGAACAATGGCTACAGCTTTTATTAAAGCTAAAATAATAACACTTGGAGACTTGTTGCATTGGGCTGGACCAAACTTTGATAAAGTCACAGATGTAGCTGTATCTTTAAAGAGTAGATCTTTTCGGGTTGTTACACAAGTAATGCAAAAAATACAAGCAGCTTTTACAGTAGAAGAATACAATATGCTTCAGAGTTATGGAAAAAAGGACTTATCCCCAATGAAAAAGACAGGTTCCCAAGTCTGTTTCTTTCACCAAATTTAGGTGAATACACAGGGGTTTTTTTGGATTCTGAAAATGTGACAGATTTAGATCTTAATGAAAGCACCGGCAAGACATTGTATAAAGCTTGTGTTAAGTCTCTCAACAAGAAGGGGTTACATGGAAAAGTTGACACACCATGGTGTAATGTTTTCAAGGTAAGTGACAGTGTTAAACGAGAATGGAGGGCACTTTATAAGCCACCGTTAAGTAAAAAAGTTGGAGATTTACAATGGCGTATTTTACATGGTATTATTGCTGTCAATGCTTTTATTTCTGTTTTAAGTGTTAGCCATGAATGTCCTTTTTGTTTTCAAAGAGAGACTGTGTTTCATACTTTTATGCAATTTTCAAGGCTGGCGCCTTTATTTGATGTTTTACAAAGTCTTTTTAACGAGTTTTTTTCGTTACAAAATTTTATTTTGGGTTTTAAGTATGTTCAGAAACAGAAACACAAATGTAATTTGTTAAATTTTATTTTGGGCAAGGCCAAAATGGCCATCTATATTAGCAGAAAAGAAAAAATTGAAGAAAACAGAGATTATAATGTTGAGAGAGTTTTTACAGCTTTGATTAAACCAAGACTTCTGATTGATTTGAATTTTTATAGAGCTATGGACTCCTTAATAGTGTTTGAAGATAAATGGTGCCATAGTGGCGTTTGGTGCTCTGTAAATGAGAACAAACTGTACTTTTCACATTTTTTATAAAAATGGGTGTAAAAATGCATACATATTTTTGGTATTGATTTAAACTGTATAAGAAATGTATATGTTAATTAAAAAAATCTCTCTCTCTCTCTCTGGTTGTGTGGTAAAGTTTCAGGTCAATGACTGGTGTTTTTTGAATCATGCTGAAATGAAGTAGAGTGTTTGATAGCATTCCCATATTCATTCCCTGGATGCTTAAGTGTCTGGACAGTAAATTCATCATGTGTGCTACGTTTTGAAATCTGGATGGAATACTGTTTGGAAACTCCGCATTCATCACATGGCCAAAGTCACTGATGTGTGCAGGCAGACAAAGAATTTTCATGTCTATTTTCCTTCCATTTTAGCCTCTGAAGTCTCTGCTGGTTTGTAAAAATGAGTCGCACACGAAAAGAAAATGTTAATTACACAACTGACTGGTGCATGAAAACAAGTGCATGACTTCACAGCGATCTGAAGAAAAGCTTTATGGAAAAAAGGAGTAACACTAGCTTTTCTGCAATTATATTAACTTTAGGCTTCAGTATGTAATCACGTGAACAGACTGTATGAACTACACAAAGCTTAAACCTGACATTGAACTTCAACTGTACATAAAGTCAAAATAAACATGATAATAAAGAAGGATCCATGTATATCTTATGGCAGTTTGCACTGAGATGCAGCTGTTAATAATTATTTTCAACTATTGAAAAAAAAAACTAAACTGATATATAAACAAAGATCTTCTGAATATGAAGCAAGAAATGAAGCGACACATGTAATGTGAATGTATTATGTTTTCTGTTGTTGAAAGTAACGTAGGCCTAAACTTTAATTTTATAAAACAAACGACTACTTACTTTAATATTTTAAGTTCCTGAAACACATTCTTCCTTTTTGAGTGAAGTATAATTGATGATTTTTTATTAACTTGAAGTTTTGAGTTAAAGCAAAAAATAATTTGCTCCTTGTTCAATGCACTTAATTTAATAATTCAACACGATTGGTCGAAATTGTTTTGGTCATTTGTTGTTTGACTGCATTGGGGAAGTACATTTTGAAATATGATTATTTGATGTGTTTTTCAGTAAAGTTAAAGACTTGTACCCGGTGCACAGACAAGGCTTAAGACTAGTCCCAGACTAAAATGAATGTTTGACCTGTCTAAACTGAAAATAACTTGTCCTGACATCTTCAAATATGTCAGTGACATTGTTTTGTCTCAAGATGCAAACCAGTAATGTTTTTTTCTACGGCATTTTTATAAAGGTGCCTTAAATATCCTAATTTAAGTAAGGTCTTGTCCTGGCTTAAGATAAGACTTGTCTGTGAAACCGGGCATTGGTGTTTAATGTTCCTTAATCGTGGATTTTTAAATGAGTTTGATATAACTAACTAAAGCAGGGGTCGGCAACCTTTTTGAAGTGCTGTGCCATTTATTTTTTTCATGGCAACCACTGTGCCATTTTAACATCAACGTTTAGTATTACATGTAATTGTACCACAATATTATTATTTTTAGATTGACACTATTCGTATACTTATACTATATGGCTATACAACACAAAACAGAAAAACAAAAATTTTGAATAGACTATCATCTTTATTTTTCAATAAAACAAAATTGCACAGATTTCTTTAAAAATTGAAACTGTTTATACAAAACATTTTGCTCCTTTGAAAGGAAGACAGCAAGAGTATAAAACACAAATAGTATTGGAATCCAGTTCTAGTGCTGCTTTTTCACATGTGTTATAGTTAAGCCAAGGAATACCAGCATGGCCCAGTGTAGGCTAATGCAAGATTAAACAGATGTACAGTTCTTATAAATACCAGTTAGTGTGAGCCCTGGTCCTGTTTTCCTTTGCTGAGCTCTGTTATCTTGGGAGTGTAGTGCGTCACCTTAAGTTTCACGCATGCTTCGGAATGATCAACAGTCAAGCGATTGCGAGAGGGACAGAGCACATTGTTCATGTGAGAAAATATTTGCTCGCAGAGGTATGTCGATCGGAAAACCGTCAGCAAAGCCAAAGCAACTCTTTTGAGACAGCAGAATTTTTCTGGCAATGATGCCCAGCATGTAAAAATGCAAGATCCCTGATTGTTCACTGCTGTGGTTTCCAACTCCTTGCGGAGTTCTGCAAATTTTGTCACCCAGAGTGCTGAACTCTTGAGCTCAATTAGCTGCATTTCCATGTCCTGTGTATCCATCCACTCTATCAGAGATGCATCGAATTCGTGTCCATCGAAGCTAGCAGGCTTAATCAAAAAAGGGAACATTGGTCCATATTTCCGAAAGTCCCCAAAACGTGTTGTGAACTCCAATTCGAGTTCGGACATGTATTTGGATATTTCACTCGTGTTAGCGCTGCACTGCGCGGACAGCTCCCGTACATGTTTGAAATATCGGAATGTGGAGGTAGCGATATCCCTTGAGAAAACTGCCAGCTTGTCAATAAACGCAGCCCATGTTTCGAACATGTTCAAAATGGTGTGTTCTGCACCTTGGAGTCGGAGATTTAGCTCGTTCAAGTGGCCTGTGATATCAGTGAGAAACATGACTTTCAAAACCCACGTCTCATCTTCGAGTTCAGTGTAGACTTGGACTTTTTCAGCTAGGAAGGCTTTAATACTGTCAGAGCAGCCAACAAATCTCTCCAGAACTTTACCACAGCTTAACCATCTAACCGCCGAGTGGAGAGGAATATCTTTGTACGTGCAGTCCATTTCCTCGAGAAGGGACTGGAACTGTCGGTGTGTGAGGGACGATCGCTTAACTATGAAATTAACAATCTTTACAACTGTAGCCATAACGCTATTAAGATCTGAATTTGACATTCTTGCACACAGGTTCTCTTGGTGTATTATGCAGTGTAATTTCATAATGGGGTGACCCACTTTTTCCTCAATTAATTTGACAGCTCCTTTCTGTTTGCCAACCATGGCAGGGGCTCCATCTGTTGTAATTGCAAAAATTCTTCCGATGTCAACCCCTCGCTCCTCAAAGTGCTCAAAAAATGCCTTGGCAATGTCTTCCCCTTTTGTTGTGTCAGTCATTGATTTTAGGCAACAGAGTTCCTCTCTTACATTCGAATCACAATATTTTGCCATGATTTCCAAACGTGGTATGTCATTTATGTCCACACTCTCATCCAGCGCAACACTAAACACCATTGCATCCTTCAGCCCAGCTGTTTGCTGCTCAATGACACTTTCTGCCATTTCTTCTATGCGTCTCTGAACAGTTCTGGCTGACATGGGAATATCTTTGATTCTCGATATAATAGTCTCTTTGTTAGGTAACCCATCAAACAAGACCTCTGCGCTAGAGAGGAAAGCATCCTTAATGTACTCCCCGCCAGTGAATGGCTTTCCGTGTTTCGCAATGCAATGAGCAAGTCGGTAACTTGCTTCAGAAGCATTATTTTTCAATCTAGTAAAAACACGAAGACTGCCGGTTTGTTTCTCATAACTGGAGACAGCGTGTCTGATGGACTCTGCCTTATCTGCCTGATCTTTGAAGGATTTTTCGTGTTTTGTTTCAAAATGGCGCTTAACGCTGGAAGTACGGCACACAATATTTTCTAAACATAAAGTGCATACGGCACGATCTTTTTGAAAAACAAAACCAAATTCTTCTCTCCAAGAGGGCTGAAATGACCGAGCGTCAGTTTTTGCCTTCTTTTGCGTAGTAGCCATTTGTGAACCTCGTCTGAAGTTCAGCACCACAGTGAGCGCAACTACACAATCGATGACACGTGACCTCTAAAGCACAGACAACTTTATGTAAAAGATGTTGATTACGATTACAGATTAATGGGCAATTTGTCATGCGAATACGACCAGACGTTCAATAACTCCCTAAACTCAAATAATTTGCGGCAATGAGTTGCCTTCATTTTTTTTGAGTATTGCAAATTCATGTGGGATTACAGTACAAAGTAGACCTAACTCAATTTGCACATTTTCTAGAGGAAATGTGATGGGTGCTCGTCTGTATGAAACTTACCACCACAATTCACATAGAATATGTGTTTGTGCACTGATACATGGTTGTTGGGTGATTTGGTGTCTTTATGGGATGTTGTGTTGCCAATCTTCACTCTAATCTTCACTGGGTTGTTCTCACTGTTGGGTCAAATACAAACCATTTTCTGGATTAATTTAACCCAACTGTTGGGTTCGTCCATTTCTGATCTAACCCTGGTCTGAAAGTAATCCATCTTTTTTTAGATTGTTCGAAAGACTCACAAAGCCACATCATGTCATTCGTGTGTGTTTCATAAACTGTCAAGGGTTTATGACTTTATTTAAATCATTAAACTGAAAAAAAGTAAAAGCAATGTTTCATCAGAACGTATTAATGTGCCCCCATCAACACAAAAGATGGTCAGGGATTTTAAACCAGATTTCTAATTGGCATGACAAACTATCATTGGACATAGACATAATGACATCTGACATGGAACATTTATTTATGTGTCATTTTCCTGCGGATGGGCTTTTGTTATGTTCAAAATGACTTCTGCTAGGGTTCATTATATGACATGAGATGTGTTAATAGGCCTGGAAAGTATTCTTCGTAACTGTTAAAGCTGTCATTAAATTCTGCCTTTTCCCAGGAGCCGAAACGCACGCCAGGCCAACATATCTCAAAGTGACCACTATTCTCTAATGAAACCCCCCAAACATTGTTGAAAAGCTCTTTCGTTTCCCAGCGCTCTGCGTCTCTGCTCCTGCGTCTCTGTTCATGTTCACTTCCAACAGCAAATTAAACAACGGCAGGGCGGGACAAACTACAGACACCTCCATCCAGATGTGTGAAAATAAATCTGCTCCATGCAGGGTGGAGTGTGTCTTCAACAATCATGGAAATTTCAGATGCTTGTGCCACTAGAAAGGTAACGTGTGCAGTAATAATAAAGGCAGTAAATGACTGCCACTCGACTCGGAGGTTTTGCCTGCGCTAGCTGTCAATGACGTGAATTCTCTCATTGGCCCGTGACCGTACATGGGCAAATAATGTGTGTGACAGGTGTTTCAAATAAACAGACAACCTGCTCCGAGGATCGCTCTGTCAATGCTGATTTTTAGAGTTTAACTAACAGTTGTTGATGCTGTTATGTTGTGTGTGAATGACATTCTGCTCCTGATCACTTGTGTTGGAAACACAAAGGTCATGGGCTTGATTTCCAGTGAACAATGCTTCTCAGTCAGTATCGAAGGAGTTCTTGTGTGTGCTTTTTCAGCAGCAGCTGTTCAACATCTAAATAAAGAAATCCACATGAACACAGTCTATAAGACTCATTTCAAGTCTTTTCAGTCAGGAGCGTCCTAACTTTGATACAGTGGATGAAGTCATCATGATGAGAAGTGCACGCCCTACTGCCGTTCATATTTTTCCAAAACCTGTTCACACATCGATTGTGCCTTGAGCTCAAAATGAAACCGCTTCTTTGTCAATGGAAAGGCCAATTGGAAAATAAGGCCTAAATTTAAACCCTGTGTGTGTTCGAGAAATCTGCTTGACGATCACGGTTTCAACACACTTGATCATGTTTCCAGAAATAGGAGCGCTATCGTTAATACACACGGCCCTGCTGAAGGAAGAGGAAGTTTTCATCATACAACAGAGAGTTGACGAATGGATTGGTGAACGGGGGTATTGGGTGGACGGAAAGGTCATCATACTGGAGCTTTACACAGACAGTTTCCGTTTTATAGTCTGCCAGCGCTGCGGTTCATAAGCATGACTTACCTGCGCTCATCCGCATTTCCACACGGTTGATGTCACGGGTAAAGCGAACACACCGCGGTGACAGCCCTGACCGCGCTGAGGAAATAACACAACACCATTCCTGAAAGAATATACAAATGTTGAACTTTACAAGTCCATGTCTTACAAGCTATGCATGTTTGTGCATATGTAAAACAGACAAAGACACAGCAGACCATTGTCATTTCTATGACCTTACGCTGCGTGTTAGATAAACGTCATGTCTAGGGTGACTATATGGCATTTTTCCTGGACACGTCCTGGTCAGGATTTCAGGTGCGTCCGTCGGAGATTGCATTTGTCAAATAAAAAAAACCCATAAAATTAACATTTATTTATCTTAAGACGTGTAATCATTTCATTCGTACCTTAAAATATAACGGTTGGTTTTCTTAATAAAACCTGATAAATAATAAACCTTGGTGACATATGCTGTGGACAAATGATGTAAATGATGGTGGAAAAGCGCACATGTATTTAATCTATGACGCTGCTATTTGTTTTCTCATGCAAATATACCTCAAATCAAATCAATATTTCGTGTCCAATTATTCACTCATGTGGTGTGTAACAGCCTGTATCAGCTTGAATTTGATGATATTATGGCTCATTCCAGGTTTTGTGATTTTTTTTGTCTGTCTATTAGCTTTGAGGCCATGTAGACACTTTATGTACAGCTGACAAATTAACTACAGATTTATTGTTGTAGATGCAGTACACATTACAGTTTGTCCAAAAATAGGGAGGCTTTTCTAATGGACTCTGTGCACAAGCGTACTGGCGAGCTTCCGATGTTGTCAGAAGTCGGGATATCAGTTTCCGGTTTAATTCGACTTAACATACACAACGACCGGGAAAACAACATTTATGTCAAAAATGTACTTGTAATAAACACTAGCTGTTGTCAAAAGAACGAGCAGTTATTCATAACCTCATGTTAAGTGTCTTCTCCTCCATAGAAGTCCATTATAAGGAAACAGCTCAGCTAAAGGCAGCCTGTTTGTGATTTGTTATATTTTGTTATTGGTTTCTTTTCTTTATAAATTGAGGTTTTTCTGTTAAATGTTATTTTGTTGCTTTGGTCAGATGTTAATTTTTAATCATTTTGTTTAATAAATCAATTGAAGTAGTGTACCACCACAGAGTCTTAGTGTTCATTCAGTTGACACACTTGAGCGGGCTTATTGCCTTTATTGGTAATTTGTTTGATGTAGACCCCATCACATTTGGCATAAAGCTTTTCCGATATCATGCTGATGTTTGACATTGGTAATTAATTTTTTTCATTTGGTTTTCCCTGGTTGTTGTTTAGGTACATCAAGCCTTAAGATATTCCTTATAATGGACTCATGTGGGAGAAAATGAGGAAAGGCAGCATATACTGTATATCGATAGAAGAACTAGTGATCAGCAGCGCTGCTATTGGCTGGTTGTTACGTCAAAAGACGCAGTTACGTCCATATTTCTTTTACCGCTGCTTAAAGATTATGACAAATTTTAAACCTTATTAAAATGTCAGGAACACTTCAAATGATGCACAGACAGATTACTTTAAGAGATATGTATTACAGTTTGAAGCAGTTGTAAACTGAAGTTGTATATTTTGAAAAACTAACTTTAAGTTCTTTTTTTATAAATGATCTTTTTTAATGGTTAATTGCAATGAGATGGTGTTTTCCCCACAAAATAAAGTGTTTTATACCCATTAGTGTTCACTGCATGGGATACTGAGGAAAGTGTCTGGAGGACTGTCCGTTTCAATAACATTTCTTAAATTGGATTAACGCAGTAGCAGTTGCAGGAGTTCACATTATCTGAACGGCTTTTACATCTGCTGAGTCTGCACAGAAAAGTGGTATAGATAGTGGAAAATATGGTTTTATTGTGCTATTTTATTGCTTTTAATGTATTGTGAATTATTTATTTCACTCCACAAAAGGCACAAGGCACATCCATGTGTAAGTCTTTTAACGGTGGGATATATGCAAATTCAAAAGCCAGAACTTCAAAACATTGACCTTGACAATATAAAGAACACAAACCTTAAACTGGAGATTTCATTTGAAAAAGATTGGAGATCTAAGTAACTATTTCTATATTGTTTACTGACCTAACATCTCTTATTGCAGGTAAAAGATGACACTGATACCTGCCTATTATCCATGGAGATTAAAAGTAAAATGCATGTGGGCATAATGCATGTTTGTGTTGCTTTTTATATAAAAATAATAATAAAAAACTGTATAGCAAAAGTGGTATCTCATGAAGCTCAGTCTGCAGTGGTTTAGAGATCATCATCAGGCTGTACCTCCCTCACAGGTCTCCTCTGTTTTCTGATGATGTGTGTAGTGTAGCACATGACACAGTACAGGCCCTGTCAGGCACGTCTGATACACTGAAATCCTTCATTCCTGTCAGTTGCCCAAAGGTCATTTCATGATCCTGACCTGGCTAGGGCTGCAGTGTAACAGGTTTGGGTCAGGGAATGGTGTCTTCATCATAAATGTGACTGAAGATTGTTGACTGATGCAGATTCAGGTCATTCTGCTTCAGTGCTAGTGATATTGTCGGTGCACATTAGGTCACACACCATCTAAGAGATTAATCAGTCAGCTTCCTTATTGATTAATACCATTACTAATATTAAAATGAATATTACCTGCAAATATCATAATTTATTTTCAGAAAATAACATGAGGCCTCAGAGGCCTATGATGCAGTCTATGACATCAATCAAGACACATAATGCTCATTGACATGATCATGACTGCAGAATCTTTAGTTCCCTGACATCATATTAATTAAGATGGGGTCTTAAGAGACTGAAATACCACAGATTTGCAAATGGCGAGACAGACTGCATTTTTTATAAATCCCCCATATCATATGCACTGTCTGAGCTTTTATATCTCTTTTTTATATTATATGCGAATGTCTTCTTTACAAGAAAAAAATAAAAATAATTATTTATTCATTAATTTATTTCGGTCCTCACCGAAGACTTTTCACAGTAAATGAGAAAAAAATGGTTCTAAATATATTATATTATATTACATTACAATAAACAATGTTCTAAAAGCAAAACATTGTGTTAATTACATGTTAAATCCACAAAGCTCCTTCTATTAATCATGTACCTTGTACAAGTTGCTTTTGTATGAATGAAGCCGATTTGATATGGAGCCAGAAATATGACAAAACAATCTGAATTTGAATTTTGTAAATCTGAATTTTAGATAAGTGTAATTGCACAAAATTGAATATTTCCTGACGTTCAATATAGTTCTGAATTTGAAATTTCTTAAATTTAATATAGAAAAATTCAAAACGCAGAAATTCAGATTCAAATTCAGATTCAGATTCAAATTCAGAAATGGTTCAGTGGGTAAGGTTAGCTTCCGGGTTCGACAGGGAAGAGTAGAAGATCTCGGAAAAATCAAACGGAGCGCTTTGGCCACAATGGCCAGTTATTTGTTCTCATTATCCAATCAAACTCCAAACATGCTGTTTTGGAGAGTGGAACTTCTTACATTGCAATAAAAATGATTTTTCATTAATTGTTCATATTGGTCAGATATGTGTTCACAGCTAAAGACTGAACACAGACAAACAGGGGCAGTCGTTGCCTAATGGTTAGAGAGTCGGACTGTGTGTGTTCACTACTCTCTGGGTGGGTTAAAAGCAGAGGTCACATTTCGGGTATGGGTCACCATATCTGACTAATAGGTCACTTTCTTTCACTTTCACAATGAGATAGAGAAATGAGAAAAATATAAAAGCTATTGTTTGGTTATTTCTATGTAGATATTTTTAAATGACAAAGACTGCAGTTTTAAAGTACTTTTATTAATTTATTTATATGAAGTACAAGTAGCAATGAGGTACAATTAAAACAAAAAGATTTTCCTTTAGCAAACAAACACACCTCCATCTTAAGCTAAATATAGCCTACTTTGTCAATGCAAAATAAAAAAGCTATCAGTTTATGCGTTTTAGTGAATACAGTCTAAATGAAATAAAAAATAAACACATATTCTATGTACTATACAGTAGCCTGCAAAACGAACGCAGCAAATGCACCTGGATATTAAGGTATGGCGTTTCCAGTCATATATTACTCAACATATTATTTATAGTATATCCACAACAAACTTACATTATGTCCTGAGTTCCTTTATCGAAAATATGCAGGCAAGTTATTTTTTACATGTCAAATAATTGAGGAATAAATGCTCTCTTGTTATCATTATCAAAATGTTTAATCTGCATGAAACAGAAAGTGCATAACCATACAAAAAACACAAACATCATGGTTGCTTTACTGACAAAACGGGAATATAACATAGATCGATAGATTTGTTGGTTCAGAAGAACGTCCAGTCGTTGAATGTGTGGTAGTGGTCTGGCACAGCAGTTAGGTGTGTGCTCCTTTCTGACTGACAAAGACTGGAATCGGCTCTAGTCATAAGAAAAAATCTTTACGCGTGTTGTGTCCAGATTGTTTCAGCTGGTCGTTAAATGTGTCCTGGATCAAAGTTATAGCATTTCAATACTATTACACACTATTTTTTTATTACAAAAGTTATTATTTGAGTCTGTAACTTAGTTTATTCATTTTCTCTCTATTGTAGCACTAGATGTTATATATAACTTTTATTGCAGCGTGCCACGTATGTCATTGCCTTTGCAGGACCCACAAACGTTCTTTATAAATTGTATACATGTCTAATATATTAAATGTATATGCACCCACAAACGCTCGAAGCCAGCGCGCATAGTGGGGCAGCTGGCAGCGAGCGTGCACTAAGCACACAGTGGGTAAAAGCACCAACAGCAAACGTTGGGAGTGAGCGCAAACAGTGGAGGCAACAGGCAAAAACACAGGCAGTGAGCACGCACATCCCGGGCAGCTGCCCAAGATTGCAGCGATATGAGCTTGGCTATGCTGCAGCAACAAACGATCAACCCGTTTAGTCTTGTTGGCGTGGTTGCAATTTGAAAAAATTAAATCCTTTTTATTGCAATGTAAGAAGTTCCACTCTCCAAAACAGCATGTTTGGAGTTTGATTGGATAATAAGAACAAATAACTGGCCATTGTGGCCAAAGTGCTCCGTTTGATTTTCCCGAGATCTTCTACTTTTCCCTGTCAAAACCGGAAGCTAACCTTACCCACTGAACCATTTCTGAATTTGAATCTGAATTTCTGCGTTTTGAAATTTTCTATATTAAATTTAAGAAATTTCAAATTCAGAACTATATTGAATGTCAGGAAATATTCAATTTTGTGCAATTACACTTTTCTAAAATTCAGATTTACAAAATTCAAATTCAGATTGTTTTGTCATATTTCTGGCTCCATAAGCGCCGATTCTGCCAATGCATGATCTTTACCTGCTGCCTGACCGCTTCACCAGCAGGTGGTGCAAGTCGCTTCTGATGAAGACCAAAGCAAGAAATGCGGATACTTTTATATGTTTGCAGCACAGTCCACTCATCTGCTCGATTAAGTGAATTTATTTGATCTCGTAGATCTCTTCTTATGCATCATGAACATCAGAAATTTTAGGTTTCCTGCTCTGGCTTGAAGGAATTAAGTTAATTTTTACTTCAGCACATCGTGTTCACATAAATACATCATCAGCATTTACAGGACATGTATTGTGTTTGAAGCGGTCAAATAACTGAGATCTCAACTAGGAGCTTATTGACAAATGCTCTGATTTTAACGCGTACTCTCCCATGTGCTTCTGTTTATATGACGTAGCTGCAATCTCAACAAACATTCTTTTTATTTTCCTCCCATGATCTTGTTTTAATTTGAGACTCAGAAAATGCTGAATGTTGTGGAATTGTGGAAACGTTCGTTTGTTAATACGAGACAGAAAAACTGATATTTTAGCCAAGCGAACTTCTTGAGCAGGCCAGATAAAATAGACTAGACAAAAATAGACAGCACTTTCTTTAGAACCCGACTAGACCCGAAACTAGCCTGCAGCCAAGCAAGATACCTCACAGCGTTAGGATCTATACAGCTGTAAGATGGTTTTTAAGCGCAAAGATAAAAACTTTTGTTGCATGCTGTGTGCGTTTCCCAATAATGTGCCACACACGAACATGCGAGTATGACTACACGCTAATTGCTTGAGTTGCTGTCTGTTCATTAAATGCTAAAATGTCAAACGCTCACGGTATATTAACCTAAGTATGTCTGTTATGTCTTAATGCAGACAAGAAGACACCATATATTCCCCTTTTACTCAAATGAATTACACTAAGCATGAAATAGAATCACATATAACTGAATTACCTGAAGCAACACATTAATGAATGCAGAAGAGTATTCAAAGCAATGAACCAACAACTCAACCACAACTCAGCACTTAACTTTCATGCAAGTACATGATGTGTGTGCAAAAGTCCGTGTCAATTTCTGTGACAAATAACATAGTCCTTTAGCCAACCTGGCTCACGTCTTTGACGTTGTTCTCTTGGACCAGCATCAGAAGACACTGAATTTCCAGAATGGAGCATGAGAGGGCATCACGTTTTCAGCATTGGCCGTCATTCCATTATCCAGCTCTCTAGTTGGCACGGGTGCAAGACACGATGCATGCCACTTTTTTCCATCATCCAAGAGGTAAGTGTAAGGACCAACTTTTTTCCTGACCTCGATTGGAGGAGTGAACTTTGGATAAGCTTTTGGTACATGTACAGACTTTTTAATGCGCACTTTATTCCCTGGTCGAAAAGAGAAATGTCGCACACAATGCTTGTGGTCAAAGCAAGATTTCATGACATCCTGACGTGAGGAAACACGCTTCTGCAGTGGTGTCGGCTCATGACCAGAAGGTGAAGGTTTCAGGACATTGAGACGGACGCATTTTCCTTCCATGAAGCAATTCGAATGGGGAAACACCTGTTACAGCATGAGGTGTAGCGCGGTAAATCTGCAGGAAGTCAGTCACTTTTTTCCATGGTGCTGATTGTAGGATTGCTGATTGGATTGTACTCTTAAGAACTCTGTGAAAGCGTTCAATAGCACCATTTGCAGCAGGATGATACACTGAAGTGCGAATGTGCTTATTAATATCTCTCTCTTTCAGGAATGCAGCAAACTCAGGGGAAGTGAACTGAGGCCCATTATCACTGACCAGAGTGGTCGGGTTGCCGTGTCTAGTGAAGACAGAGGTAAGAAATGCAGTCACCTGTTTTGTTGCAACAGACGCAGTAAAGGCTACCTCAGGCCACTTACTATAATAGTCAGTGAGTGTCAGAGCATATCGACAGTCCCAGACAGCAATCTCAAACGGGCCCACAATATCTATCGCCAGTTTTTCCCACGGTGCAGAAGGTAAAGGAACAGGCTGGAGTGGAACAGCAGAGGCTTTCACAGTTTTGTCCAGAGAAAGACATAAATGACAGGCAGCAATTTTCTCTGTCACAAATGTGTCCATGTTTGGCCACCAATACATCTCACGCAGGCGTTGCTTCGTTCTCACAATTCCCTGATGACCCTCATGTGCAATACGGAACAATGACTCACGCAATTTTCCAGGCACAACCAGTCTAGATCCTCTAAACACAAACTCAGCTTGCACACTGAACTCATGTCGGAGCTTGTAGTATGGACGAATCACAGGATCCACAGCAGCGGAAGATGAAGGCCATCCACTCGCAATTTGTGCGCGCAACGCAGAGAGTTCAGAACAGTGAGCAGAGGCAGCAGCAAATTCATCCTGGGATATGGCAATCGGCCCAGAAGACAGTAAAGCAACAAACTCGGGTTCTGTATCCAACTCAGCATCCAAAGGAAGAGGCAAGGGCAAGCGGGATAAACAATCTGCAATATAGTTCTCAGATCCAGCACGATACTCAACTATGTAGTCGAAACAGAGCAACCGAGCAGCCCACCGAGCAATACGCATACCAGCTCTATCAGTCCCTTTTGTGGTCAGCAGTGTCGTTAACGCTTGATGGTCAGTCCGCAACGTAAATCTGCGACCCCACAAGTACGTTCTCCATTTTTCCACCGCCCAGACACACTCCAGAGCCTCCTTTTTAACAGTGGAGTATTTCGGTTCAGCTGAGGACAGTGTTCTGGATGCGAAAGCGACAGTATGTTCTTGACCATCAGTGCCAATTTGAGCGAAGACAGCACCTAGTCCATATGCAGATGCGTCAGTAGAAATGACCAGCGGCATCTCCGGGTCAAACAGTATGAGCGCAGGACTGTGAACCAGCAGCTTCTTCACATCATCCAAGCTTTGTTGAGCATCATCAGACCAGCGAAATCCACTCTCATCTCTCAAGCACTCACGCAGAGGCATCACCACAGAAGCGAAATTAGGAATGAATTTGTTGTACCAGGAGAGAAGACCCAGCAAAGAACGCAACTGAACAGCATCCGTTGGTGCAGGTGCATTGATTATTGCAGATAGATGTTCCTGATCCAACTGAATACCCTGCGACGTCACCATGTGGCCTAGAAACTTCAAGCTCTGTTTTCTGAATTGACATTTTGACTCATTTAACACTAACCCAGCATCTTTGAGACGTTGCATCACCTTCTCTAGCGCTTGATCATGTTCTTGCAGCGAGCATCCCCACACGATGATGTCGTCCAGATAATTTGCAACGTTCTGGATTCCTTTTAGAATGATGATCATCATCTTTTTGAATGCAGCTGGAGCAGACGCCAAGCCATAAGGTACCCTGCAGAATCTGAAGAGGCCCTCGTGTGTAAGAAAAGCAGTGAGGTCCCGGCAATCTTCATGAAGAGGTACCTGATGGTATGCACTTTCCAAGTCTATAGCTGAAAACACAGTCGCACCTTGCAGTAATGTCATCATATCCTCCATGTGTGGCAATGGATAGCTGTCTACTATAACTGCCTTGTTGGGCCCTCGCAAGTCCACACACATGCGGATCCCCCCGTTTTCTTTTGGACCACAACAATCGGAGAAACCCATGGAGAAGAATCAATCCGTTCGATCACACCAGCCTGTAAGAGACGTTCCAGTTCTGCGGAAACAGCATCTCTCACGGAGAAAGGTAAGCGACGCAATTTGCATCTGACAGGAGGTACAGAGTCAGAAATGTTCACCTTGTGCGTGAAGTTGTTCACACAGCCTAATGCAGCACGCTGTGATGGAGAAGTGGAGAGAGCACAGACTGGAGCGGATTGTGCCGACGGCAGCACAGTGTTTCCAGTAAATTGCAGCTGAAGTCCCTTAATCAGATCCATGCCTAGCAAAGCAGTGCCAGTGTCAACAATGAAGAAGTGTGTTGGACAGGTAATGCCATATTTAGTGACTGTAGCAGATAAACATCCTAGTACTGAAATCGGCTCTTGTAAGTAAGTAACTAAACGGGCAGCAGGGGCATGCAACGGCACAGTGCGAAAATGCTGTTCATACAGTTGTTTCGGCAGGATGGACACAGACGAACCAGAGTCCACAGTAAGTTGAAGAGACACAGGGGTAGCAGCAGGTGAGGCATGTACGGTCACTTCACACATCAGACGGTCAGTCGCTCCAGGCAGATGGAGAATACAGACCTGTGGCAATTCAACTGAATGCACTGAATGAGTAGAAGCAGAACGGCAGACTCGTGCAAAATGTCCAATCTTATTGCAATTCTTACATTTAGCAGATGCAGCGGGGCAGTTCTGTGCGTTTGCAAGATGTCCAGCAGAGCCACAGCGGAAAGCATGTTCGAGCTGACGGAGCAGAAGCAGGTGGTTTTGATGAGGTACGTGCTTTGAATTTGGCCTTAGGACGCTGTCGTCCAGAAGCAGGAGTGGCATGTACAGCTTGAACTGGAGCGAAGTTACTCGTAGCCAGCGATTTCGCCTGAGCATCAGCAGTCTCTAGCTGTGTGGCAATTGTAATTGCAGTCTCCAGTGTCAATTTAGATTCCACTAATAATCTTTCACGAATGCGAGGGTTAG
>NW_026634541.1:34359-35931 GCF_024868665.1 Triplophysa rosa
CGGTGCTTTTGAGTGCAAAATTATAATGTCAAGCCGTAACGAGCGGCTAACGGCAACTTAATGTGACTTCAGTACCAACGGAACAAAAATGCTAACAATTTAGCAATCAGTCAACTAATAATTAAATAAACAAGCTCAAGCAATCAGTCAACAAATAATTAAATAAACAAGCTCAAATAATCTTAACTAACAACAGGCAACAGTCCAGTTCAACAGTTAAAACAAGGTAACAGGGTAAATAGCAGACTCACGCACACTCACTCATCGCAGACCTGTGACGACTATTCGCTTCTGCCTTTCCAAACAGTGCGTGAGCGTGCAATGATCCCAGAAAATGTTATCCAGGTATACTAATCGTACACAACAGGTGCGTTCGAAGAAACGTATTGTCCAGATCATGATTTGCGGGATTAGGTCATCTCAGAAATTTCATCTAATCTTGGATGTAGTAAGCGACATACGAAGAACGGACCCCTGTGCTTTTGTTTTGAAAACACTACATCTAGCAGCAAATGCTTGTTGTATTTGACTGTGCTTTTAGAATAAAAGTTCCTCTCAGGGGTAAAAGTATTTCAGTGCAGAAACATAGTAATAAACAGTGGATTTTGACATGAACACTGGAGACATGTGGCTGAATATGAAGGGAGATGTGTTTCTTCATGACATGATGTGATTTATCCACACACAGATGATATTAATAATCATTACTGAGAGAGAATTGAGATACTCACCACTGACAGAAACACTAAATGTCTTGTATTTTGTGTCTCTGTTGCTGCTGATCTTCAGTTGATAAACTCCAGCGTCTGTGGTTTTGATGTTTGTGATGATGAGAGATCCGGTCCGATCATCCAGCTTCAGTCTGTCTCTGAATCTCCCATCATCATCATATATTGAGCTCTTATTGTCTTCTTTATCATATTTAGCTATGAGAAGACCTTCATCTCCAAACCTCCACAGTATCAGATCATCTCTGTGTGTTTGGACATCAGTGTGTAGAGTCACAGAATGTCTCTCACTCACTGACACTGACTTCACATCACATGTGTCAGATTTTAAAACACTTGGAGCATCTACAAGAAACAGATTCACAAACGGATTACATTTATAAAACAATGTCAGTTGATATAAACAGAGCTTTAGGACCATGTAAAAAAATAATATTTGGAGACAAAAACAGAAGCTGCTTTACTACAGCTGAATTCAATGGCAGTAATCTGAATGTGTCATTGACTCCCATCATGCATTCTGTTGATTACTGCTTGTGTGCAAGAAAACTTGCACGCTAATTTAAAACCATGGCAGAATAATATGAACATTAGAACATCTTGGAGGAATATCACCCTGATGAACATTAACATTACATTTTTTGGTTACACTTTATTTTAAGGTCCAATTCTCGGTATTAATAAACCATAGGACTTTTGCCTCCGTAAACTCCTAATTTGTTGCTTATTAATAGTTAGTAAGGTAGTTGTTAGGTTTAGGTATTAGGTAGGATTAAGGAAGTAGAATATTGTCATGTTGAATATGTGCTTTATAAGTACTAATAAACAGCCTTATGCTAATAAT
>NW_026634541.1:37253-51718 GCF_024868665.1 Triplophysa rosa
CGGGACGAGGAGATCCTGAGTGGTCTGCCCCCGGCGGTGGTAGCTACCATTTCTCAGGCTAGGGCACCTGCCTAGGCGACTGTACGCCTACAAGTGGCGCCTCTTCTCGACCTGGTGTGCTTCTCGAGGAGAAGACCCACAGAGTTGTGCGATCGGGTCCGTGCTGTCCTTCCTACAAGAGAGACTCGAGACTAACCTCTCCCCCTCCACACTGAAAGTGTATGTAGCCGCCATTGCTGCTCATCACAACTCATTTGCTGGAAAGTCTCTAGGGCAGCACGACCTGGTCATTAGATTCCTAAGGGGTGCGAGGAGACGTAACCCGCCTCGTCCGTTATATCAGTTATATCAGATTCAGGTTTCATTTAAGAAGAGCGCTTCATACACAAATCTAAAGACAAACTGTTCATGTTAGTGACTGTACAGTTTTCAAAAAATGAACTTTAAAATATACAGCTCAAGAGATAAACATTTAACCTCACTAGACTAAATGTGCTCACTTTATTGAAGACACAAGGCATTAATCATGATTTACAGGTCTCATTTAATGTTGTCAAAAAATATAAAGTTGGCATAAAAAAATTGGAATATTTAGCATCCTGGCTACATGTCTCACACAATATTTTTTGCATTTCTTACATTTTCTTATAAACAAAATCTAGGCAGAATATGTAAAAATGCTTATTTTCTTAGTCCCATAATTTGCGCAGTATCATAAGAGATAAGAGAAAGGTGGATAGGGAGAAATCTAAAACGATCTGGAATTGAAGCGTAAAAACAGAAGATGAGAACACTATCTGTAGATTAAAATTAAAGATTAAAATCCTTAATTTCTTGCCTTTAATTATTTCTTGCCTTTAATTATTTGTCTTGAATCCGACTGCATTCTCTGGCCTTTAATAAAAAAAATCAAGTAAAATATAACTCCTGTCACAATTACCAACTGGCAGAAATGTATTCTTACCATGTGTGAGGGAAGGTTGAAAATGTCCCTCTGATGGGCCTACAAAAAATGAAGGGTGAAAAACATCGCAGTCAGTGTTAAGCAGGTACCTGTGAAGAAAACAGTGTTAGGACAAAGGAAAAAGTCCCTTTGAGTTTTCTAAACATGCAAGTGGTCAAAACAACGTAAGTGCTTTGGTTGTGTTATGTCTTAATGTAGACAAGACGCTGGAGACCGTGTATTCCTTTCAGTAACATTTATTCACAGCACTAACACATAACATGCAGGCACATGCTCCGTACTCTACTTCTTCCTATATCCTCCACATAACTTAGAAGCTTGAGTGCCATCTAGTGGTGCACCAATGCAACAACACCACATAATCCCCTTTTACTTAAATGATGCTCCTGTAACCCATAAGTAACATGAAACAGAAAGAACAGCAAATCTGCCATGCCTCAACAATGTCACACATAAATGAATTACACTAAGCAACACATTAATTGAATGCAGAAGAGTATTCAAAGCAATGAACCAACAACTCAACCACAACTCAGCACTTAACTTTCATGCAAGTACATGATGTGTGTGCAAAAGTCCATGTCAATTTCTGTGACTAATAACATAGTCCTTTAGCCAACCTGGCTCACGTCTTTGACGTTGTTCTCTTGGACCAGCATCAGAAGACACTGAATTTCCAGACAATGGAACATGAGAGGGCATCACATTTTCAGCATTGGCTGTCATTCCATTATCCAACTCTCTAGTTGGCAAGGGTGCAAGACACGATGCATGCCACTTTTTTCCATCATCCAAGAGGTAAGTGTAAGGACCAACTTTTTTCCTGACCTCAATTGGAGGAGTGAACTTTGGATAAGCTTTTGGTACATGTACAGACTTTTTAAAGTGCACTTTATTCCCTGGTCGAAAAGAGAAATGTCGCACACGATGCTTGTGGTCAAAGCGTGGTCAAAATGTCATCCTGACGTGAGGAAACACGCTTCTGCAGTGGTGTCGGCTCATGACCAGAAGGTGAAGGTTTCAGGACATTGAGACGGGTACGCATTTTCATTCCATGAAGCAATTCGAATGGGGAAACATCTGTTACAGCATGAGGTGTAGCGCGGTAAATCTGCAGGAAGTCAGTCACTGTTGATTTCCATGGTGCTGATTGTAGGATTGCTGATTGGATTGTACTCTTGAGAACTCTGTGAAAGCGTTCAATAGCACCATCGTACCAAGTACGAATTTGCTTAATATCTCTCTCTTTCAGGAATGCAGCAAACTCAGGGGAAGTGAACTGAGGCCCATTCAGTCTGCTGAAGACAGAGGTAAGAAATGCAGTCAACTGTTTTGTTGCAACAGATGCAGTAAAGGCTACCTCAGGCCACTTACTATAATAGTCAGTGAGTGTCAGAGCATATCGACAGTCCCAGACAGCAGTCTCGAACGGGCCCACAATGTCTATCGCCAGTTTTTCCCACGGTGCAGAAGGTAAAGGAACAGGCTGGAGTGGAACAGCAGAGGCTTTTGCAGTTTTGTCCAGAGAAAGACATAAATGACAGGCAGCAATTTTCTCTGTCACAAATGTGTCCATGTTTGGCCACCAATACATCTCACGCAGGCGTTGCTTCGTTCTCACAATTCCCTGATGACCCTCATGTGCAATACGGAACAATGACTCACGCAATTTTCCAGGCACAACCAGTCTAGATCCTCTAAACACAAACTCAGCTTGCACACTGAACTCATGTCGGAGCTTGTAGTATGGACGAATCACAGGATCCACAGCAGCGGAAGATGAAGGCCATTTACTCGCAATTTGTGCGCGCAACGCAGAGAGTTCAGAACAGTGAGCAGAGGCAGTAGCAAATTCTTCCTGGGATATGGCAATCGGCCCAGAAGACAGTAAAGCAACAAACTCGGGTTCTGTATCCGACTCAGCATCCAAAGGAAGAGGCAAGGGCAAGCGGGATAAACAATCTGCAGTGTAGTTCTCAGATCCAGCACGATACTCAACTATGTAGTCGAAACAGAGCAACCGAGCAGCCCACCGAGCAATACGCATACCAGCTCTATCAGTCCCTTTTGTGGTCAGCAGTGTCGTTAACGCTTGATGGTCAGTCCGCAACGTAAATCTGCGACCCCACAAGTACGTTCTCCATTTTTCCACCGCCCAGACACACGCCAGAGCCTCCTTTTCAACAGTGGAGTATTTCTGTTCAGCTGAGGACAGTGTTCTGGATGCGAAAGCGACAGTATGTTCTTGACCATCAGTGCCAATTTGAGCGAAGACAGCACCTAGTCCATATGCAGACGCGTCAGTAGAAATGACCACCGGCATCTCCGGGTCAAACAGTATAAGCGCAGGACTGTGAACCAGCAGCTTCTTCACATCATCCAAGCTTTGTTGAGCATCATCAGACCAGCGAAATCCACTCTCATCTCTCAAGCACTCACGCAGAGGCATCACCACGGAAGCGAAATTAGGAATGAATTTGTTGTACCAGGAGAGAAGACCCAGCAAAGAACGCAACTGAACAGCATCCGTTGGTGCAGGTGCATCGATTATTGCAGATAGATGTTCCTGATCCAACTGAATACCCTGCGACGTCACCATGTGGCCTAGAAACTTCAAGCTCTGTTTTCTGAATTGACATTTTGACTCATTCAACACCAACCCAGCATCTTTGAGACGTTGCATCACCTTCTCTAGCGCTTGATCATGTTCTTGCAGTGAGCGTCCCCACACGATGATGTCATCCAGATAATTTGCAACGTTCTGGATTCCTTTTAGAATGATGACCATCATCTTTTGGAATGCAGCTGGAGCAGACGCCAAGCCATAAGGTACCCTGCAGAATCTGAAGAGGCCCTCGTGTGTAAGAAAAGCAGTGAGGTCCCGGCAATCTTCATGAAGAGGTACCTGATGGTATGCACTTTCCAAGTCTATAGTTGAAAACACAGTCGCACCTTGCAGTAATGTCATCATCTCCTCCATGTGTGGCAATGGGTAGCTGTCTACTATAACTGCCTTGTTGGGCCCTCGCAAGTCCACACACATGCGGATCCCCCCCGTTTTCTTTTGGACCACAACAATCGGAGAAACCCATGGAGAAGAATCAATCCGTTCGATCACACCAGCCTGTAAGAGACGTTCCAGTTCTGCGGAAACAGCATCTCTCACGGAGAAAGGTAAGCGACGCAATTTGCATCTGACAGGGGGTACAGAGTCAGAAATGTTCACCTTGTGCGTGAAGTTGTTCACACAGCCTAATGCAGCACGCTGTGATGGAGAAGTGGAGAGAGCACAGACTGGAGCGGATTGTGCCGACGGCAGCACAGTGTGTCCAGTAATTTGCAGCTGAAGTCCCTTAATCAGATCCATGCCTAGCAAAGCAGTGCCAGTGTCAACAATGAAGAAGTGTGCAGGACAGGTAATGCCATATTTAGTGACTGTAGCAGATAAACATCCTAGTACTGAAATCGGCTCTTGTAAGTAAGTAACTAAACGGGCAGCAGGGGCTTGCAACGGCACAGTGCGAAAATGCTGTTCATACAGTTGTTTCGGCAGGATGGACACAGACGAACCAGAGTCCACAGTAAGTTGAAGAGACACAGGGGTAGCAGCAGGTGAGGCATGTACGGTCACTTCACACATCAGACGGTCAGTCGCTCCAGGCAGATGGAGAATACAGACCTCTGGCAATTCAACTGAATGCACTGAATGAGTAGGAGCAGAACGGCAGACTCGTGCAAAATGTCCAATCTTATTGCAATTCTTACATTTAGCAGATGCAGCGGGGCAGTTCTGTGCGTTTGCAAGATGTCCAGCAGAGCCACAGCGAAAGCATGTTCGAGCTGACGGAGCAGAAGCAGGTGGTTTTGATGAGGTACGTGCTTTGAATTTGGCCTTAGGACGCTGTCGTCCAGAAGCAGGAGTGGCATGTACAGCTTGAACTGGAGCGAAGTTACTCGTAGCCAGCTATTTCGCCTGAGCATCAGCGGTCTCTAGCTGTGTGGCAATTGTAATTGCAGTCTCCAGTGTCAATTTAGATTCCACTAATAATCTTTCACGAATGCGAGGGTTAGCAATATTTTCAACAAGTTGATCATGCAACATATCGTCAAGATTGTCAGCAAATTCACAAGTAGTCGCTAAATCTCTTAATGCAGCAATGTATTGTACTACCGTTTCATCTATCCTCTGTATGCGTTTCCTGAAAGCATTTCTTTCCACGACCACATTTCTTTTCGGAACGAAGTGTTGTTCCAAAGCCGTAATAGCATCAGCTAGATCGTCACCAGTATTGGGCAGTGTATAAAACAATCTCTGACCTTCGGTTCCGAGGCAGTGTAGAAGCAAAGCACGTTTTCTGGCTTCTGACCATAAATCCCCTGTAGCACTGATGACTAGCATGTAGTTCCGGAACATTTTCAGTCATGTGACTAGCGGTATAGCAGGCTCACCGGGACAAGGCAAAAAAGGATTGGGAAATGGAGCACTTACTGAAGCCATCCTCAGAAAATCTTGTACAAAAAACGTCCTCGTCGCCAATTTGTTATGTCTTATTGCAGACAAGACGCTGGAGACCGTGGATTCCTTTCAGTAACATTTATTCACAGCACTAACACATAACATGCAGGCACATGATCCGTACTCTACTTCTTCCTATATCCTACACATAACTTAGAAGCTTGAGTGCCATCTAGTGGTGCACAAATGCAACAACACCACAGGTTGCTCCCCAGTTTTTTTATTTCAAATTTGCCAATATGTATTTAAGTGTAAAGCAGGGTTAATGGCTTGCATAATGGGTAAAACAAACCTTATTGTTAGGGTTAGGGTTACACAATGTTTAACACTTCACATCTCTCACTGCCAGAAAACTATATGCATAATAAAAACTAAATACATAAAATACATGCTTGTTTCAACTTACCATCAAAGGCACACTGGCTTTCACACAGTGAATCTAAATACAAGAAATACAGGTTTCAGATCATGTTGCATATATTTGCATTCAACGTTGTCTTTGCAATGCATTATTACTATTGTACATACTGTATTCTCCATGCTGTGTGAAGGTGCTACTGAAAATAAAGATAGAGCTGTTGACAGGAACACTGGAAAGGTCCTATATTCACACATGATCTGTTAACTGCAATTTGCTGGCAATTTACCAGTATTGTATGTCTGAAAGGGGCTAGTGTCATATTAATTTAGCTTTTTTGCAGTCGGTGTGAAAGGGCTTTAATGCAGCATTTTTGACCTGTTTTTGCAGATCCATGTAAACGTGGATTGTTTTGACAATTGTGTCGACTCGTGTATACGTAAAACATTTCAAAAATAACAAACGTTGTAGTTTTTTTACTGCTTTTATGTTTTGAAAAAAAAACACTGTAAATCTTATTACACTGGTAGACATACCATTTCTTCCATTTGGATGCATCTCATTGAAGGGCCTGTAATCAATTTGCTCATCTGCTGGAAGGACAAATAAAGTGAGATGGGGTAAATTAATTATCTTAATATTTGTTTAGTCAACTGTAATTCATCTATAAAGCACAATTAACAACAACAGTTGACTAAAGTGCTGGGCAATCATCAACCAAAAACAGATCATTATGTACTTTTCGTACTCAGAAGCGTCCTCTATCAACTGCAAACCTTTTTATTCGCCATGCGAGTTTTCCTCGTTTATTCTCGTGAATGTTTACATTCCTCCACATGCTTATGCGAGCGCGGCGCTGCAACATCTGGCGGATTACATCACTGACACGGAGCAGCAACACCCGGATTCTCGTATTATTATTATTGGGGACTTATTGAGCAAACCTCTCCCGTGAGCTGCCAAAATACAGGCAGCATATCACATGCCCCACCAGAGACAGCAACATTCTGGATCACTGTTACACCACAATACGGGATGCATACCACTCTGTTCCCAGAGCAGCTCTGGGTCTCTCTGATCATTGCCTGGTTCATCTTCTTCCGACCTACAGACAGAAGCTTAAATCTGCCAAGCCTGTAAAGAACAGCAAAGAGATGGAGCAGCGAAACACAGAGCGGGCCTTACAAGCCTGTTTCGACTGCACGGATTGGAGTGTCTTTGAAGCTGCAGCCACTGATCTGGATGAGTTAACTGACACAGTGACATCCTACATCAGCTTCTGTGAGGACATGTGTATTCCCACCAGGACTCGCTTAACATACAACAATGACAAACCATGGTTTACAATGAAACTGAGACAGCTTCGTCAGGCCAAAGAAGATGCTTACAGAAGTGGGGACAAAGTCTTGTATAATCAGGCCAAAAACACACTGACAAAGGAGATAAGAGCAGCTAAGAGAAGCTACTCTGAAAAGCTGAAGAACCAGTTTTCAGCCAACGACCCTGCATCGGTGTGGAAAGGCCTGAAAGACATTACCAACTACAAGCCATCATCCCCTCAGTCTGTGGGTAATCAACGACTGGCTGATGACCTGAACGACTTCTATTGTCATTTTGAAATGCAGAGTCTCACCCTCCACACCCACCCTGACCCTATCTCTGCTATACCATTAACACCTCCTCTTGACACTCAACCTGCACTTAAGATCTGCAAAGAGGATGTGTGCCAGCTTTTCCGCAAACAAAAGATCAGAAAAGCACCAGCCCAGACAATGTCTCACCCTCCTGCCTGAAAGTCTGTGCGGAGCAGCTGTCGCCCATCTTCACTAATATTTTTAACAGATCTTTGGAGCAGTGTGAAGTCCCTTCATGCTTCAAACGCTCCACCATCATCCCTGTACAGAAGAAACCCAAAATATCTGGACTTAATGACTACAGGCCTGTTGCTTTAACATCTGTGGTCATGAAGTCATTTGAGAGACTTGTACTGGCCCACCTGAAGGACATCACCAGACCACTTCTTGATCCCCTCCAGTTTGCTTACCGAGCAAACAGGTCTGTGGACGATGCAGTAAACATGGGACTGCATTACATCCTACAACACCTAGACAGACCAGGGACTTACGTCAGGATCCTGTTTGTAGACTTCAGCTCGGCCTTCAACACCATAATCCCAGACCTCCTCCTGCCCAAGCTTACCCAGCTCTCTGTGCCAACCTCTACCTGTCAGTGGATTATTAACTTCCTGTCGAACAGGCAGCAGCTAGTGAGGTTGGGAAAATTTAAATCCAGCACATGTACCATCAGCACCGGAGCTCCTCAAGGATGTGTTCTTTCTCCACTGCTATATTCACTCTACACAAACGAATGCACCTCTACAGACCCTTCTGTCAAACTCCTGAAGTTTGCAGATGACACCACAGTCATTGGCCTTATTCAAGACTGTGATGAATCTGCTTACAGAAAGGAGGTTGCTCAGATGGCTGCCTGATGTAGTCAAAACAACCTAGAGCTGAATGCATTCAAGACATTGGAGATGATAGTGGATTTCAGAAGGAACCCTCCATCACTTCCTCCCCTCACCATCCTGGACAGCACTGTGGATACTGTGGAGTCATTCAGGTTCCTGGGCTCCACCATCTCTCAGGACCTGAAGTGGGAGTCCCACATAGACTCCATTGTAAAGAAGGCCCAGCAGAGGTTATACTTCCTCCGTCAATTGAGGAAGTTCATCCTACCACAGGAGCTACTGACCCAGTTCTACTCAGTGGTCATCGAATCTGTTCTGTGCACTTCAATTACTGTTTGGTATGGCTCGGCCACCAAATCAGACCTACGAAGACTACAACGGACAGTTCGTAGTGCTGAGAAGATTATTGGTGCTCCTCTGCCCAGACTTCAGGACCTGTATGATTCCAGAGTGAAAAACAGGGCAAGAAAAATCATCATTGACTCCACACACCCAGCACACAAACTTTTTGAATGGTTGCCCTTTGGCCGGCGCTTTAGAGCACCAAACACCAAGACTTCCAGACACAGAAGCAGCTTCTTCCCCCAGGCAATCTCCCTCCTAAACAGATAACTGCTCCTTAAGAGCAATATTCCACTTCCACTACTCCTATAGTTGCGGGCCTTGTGATCGGCCCGCATGGCTTAACCACGTGGCAGTAGAAGTCCATTGTTCCATCCTTTTCCCCGGGGGGAAAACGGCAGTCTCCGAAGAGACGAAGCCGGAAGAGAAGAGAAGCGAAGTTTTCAGAGCAGGCTCGATATTTAAACTCACGAGAGGGCACGCCCACCTGAGTTTGAATCGACCAATCAGAGTTGAGCAGGGAAGAGGTTCTTTGTCCACTTAACAGCTAATTTGCATCTTTATGACCTCCTGGCAACTTTACAAAATATCATTCCCAATTATAACATAATGAAAAGAAAGTGTTCTATGGTCACGCAATGTATATATACAAGGAGGAATTGTAAAGACAAACATTTAGATATAAAAAATGGACAGGATTGAATTGCAACAAGTCATGATTCATTCAGATGGAACGCATACAAACAAAGCCTGAATTAAACTTGTATATCTAACTGTGACAGACTATTTAAAATGGCACGAGCGCCAACACACAACCTAGATAGTTAGATATATGTATAGAAAAGGACAGTTTAATCACATAAGTTCCAATTGTCAGGGACATTTCTCTGGTTAGCCTCAGATGTTAAGTTAGAGATGAGACAAAGACTTCTCACCAATGCTTTGAAGCATAGGGGTCGTAAATATCCAACAGAGAGACAAAATGTTGTCAAAACTCTAAAACCAGATCCCTGGAGCCAGGTTTTTGCTATGGTCTTTTGATGATAGCAAAAGAAACCAGGACAAAAGGGAGAGGGGGTTGATGGCTCTTCTTTCAATGACTCCGACCATTTGGCTTATGCTAAATTCTCTACATCAGTGCCACCATTTTTAAACTGAACAATGCACCATTGCCGCTTCTTGTTCTCCATTTGTATACCTTGAGAAAACGAAGCAAAGATATAATAAAATATAAGGGAAAACATAAGAAAATATAAAAGATCAAATCCAAGAAACTTACAACATGTACACAATGCTACTGTCCAACATGTTATAACTAACAGGACGGCAACAAGAAATCTCACTTCATATGAAGCATAGGCATGGCAATGAAGCCATTTTTATCAGGGTAGAGGACACATTTATTCTGAATGTGCACCAATCTGCTTGCACAAAGATTTTCTGTCAACTGCCAGACTAAATAATTCTCAAAAGGGAAACCAGACACATTATCTAGAGGCCCAAAAAGCCTATACTCATCAGCAAGGTATATTACTTGGTGTATATTGAATACAATTTCATTGGTGCCATACAGCTCGCCAAAATGCCTTACAAATGAGACAAGTATTTAAAAAGCCAAGTCAACCATGCCATCAGAGATGCCAGGAGTGAGAAGCAAACACATGCCAACAGAAAACAACATGAAATTATCATACAGCTCACTTGGAATGCGGTCCCTGAGTACAATGGGCCCTGTATATAACATAAATGAGCGTAGCTGCGAGGCTTTCAGCGATCCTTTTCTGTCAGTGGCCTGGGCTTACGATTAAACTCAACCTGTGTGTGAGCACGGAGCATCATACGTTTTGTGGAAATTTCACTTATGGCTTGAGTGGACAATCGAGTGGCCAGCGAAGGTCCTCTTGTCCACAAATTCAGTAGTTTCCTAGTGACACCTAAACAGCAAACATGCATATAGTCTGTTTGGAACATTGAGACCATTTCTACTATGCCACTTAAAGGAGAAGGCATCTGTCCCAAGTGATGTTCATCATCAAGCATTGCATCAAAGTCAGCATCAGTTTGTGGTTTGACATTTGTTTCAGGGTATGTCATCTTGTGTTTCCACTCCCCTACTTGGCAACATTTGTCGCACCCAGAATAACCATTGTGAGCCTTAGTGTGTTTCACAAGGCACACAAATGAAGAAACAATAACTTCAAACTTTCTACTACCGTAAACGATGCCATTACTCAGCAAATGTGTCAAATCTTTAACAAAAGTGCTCAAATACTCAAACACGCTTTTTGGCTTGCTGATCCCGCAAAACAGACCAACAATGAATGGGGACCTAGTATAATCACAATTCACTAAAGCAAGAATAGGCCAAAATTGAACTTTGGAGCTTTTAAAAAGAGGAAACCCATCAATATTGAACTGAAGCTTTAATGTATAGAGATCTGCCGACGTCAAACATTTCAAATGGGAAAGCAGTCCCTTTGCCAAGCCAAAGTGGTAGTATTCCCCTCCCTCCATTTTGGTGGTAGGAACATCAACCTGAGTCCTAAGCACCGTTCTTGCATCTTTGGGAAGTTGGGGAGGAAAAACCCTCAGAATACTCAAAAGTGCTGTTAATGCAACAAGACACACAGAGTAAGTTGTGGCCCAATATCTAAAACGCCGTATAAGAAAATCCTGTGTATCCGGAGTATCAGTGCCACTGCCATCACAGTCATCTGACTCATTAGATATTTGAGGACTCTCATCTGGAAATGAACATACACTTGTATTAACTACCTGGGATTCTGGTATTTCAGAGACAGGCCCGGCAAATTTATCAAAAACGGGCCAGGCAAATTCATCAGAAAGGGGCCCGGCAAACTCATCTGAAACGGGTCCAGCTAATTCATCAGCGTCCAAACCAGAAGAATCACCAACAACATAGTCTTCAACATCTTGTTTCTGTTTTATAGTCTCAAAACTTCAAAATCATCAAAACTTTAGCAAGATGTCAGACTCTGTTGCTTGTACTATTTTTCTCAAATGTCGTCTCTTAGATCAACGAGAGGACATTGTTCAGAAAATGGTGTGTTCAGTAAAAAATGGTGGACTACAAACAGACCTTGTTTCTGGAGCTTTGTAGAGTAAATCAGCTTTGGTTTACAGAGCTACTGGACACTGTAAGAGAAAAAAGGTAGGGTTTTAAAAAAGGTTTAGAAAAATGGCAATGGTTTTATACAGCTTTTAGAAACCACACAGAGATAAATAAAAAAATCCTAATAATAAAAGATCAAAACTGATGGTTAAGAACCTGTGTCTGTCTCTTTTAAATCAAACAGGCTACATAAATGCATTGTCTTTTTAAACAACATTAAGGGAATTAAGGGAAATTAAGTGCCATGATGTACAAGCCAAGCCAAATGAATAATTTCCATGACTAGGGGTGTAACGATACTTCGTATTACGATATTTTGCGATGCAAAAATGTTACGATGCACATCGTAGAGAGATGGGGATATTTTACGATATGTTTAATTCTATTCGTTCAGTGGTCAAGACGCTACCTACTCTGCGCCAGCGCATCACTTGTGTTTATCTCACATGTGCGGTAGAGAGAGAAGCACGAGACACAATCTGTCTCCAAGTGGTTTACAAAGCGTCATATTTTCCTTCACAATCGCCGTTAAAACAGCAGACTTGAAGCATGACTGCAGGCGAGTCACATTAAACTCATTACAAAGGCAGCACAAACGTTTTTAAATGCCAATGTTCATTTATCCGCTAACGTGAGCTGCTGCATAACGTGATATGCAACATAAAGTGAGCCAAAAGAAACCAGCGCTGTTCCGATCAGAGATGAAGTGAGTCGTACTGTATATTAAAAGATCGAATGACATGCTAAAAAACAAGTATGTGATCTGCATGATTGAAGAAATGTAATACAATATGTCTTTTTGAAAGATTTTTCTCATTCATTACTGTCTCAAGCAAAGACAGCGCAGCTTCAAAGAGACACGAGCCAATAGCGCTTGAGCGTGAGCTCTGTCAGAGCGTTTCATTGGTTGAATGTACTGAATGAACACGCCCTTCACTGAACGAACGAGTCAATTGAGTCAAAATGAGACTGAATGAACTGCTACAAGGTCTAATATTCTCTGTGTTTCAACAATGCATATCCAGTAGTTAGTCAACTCTTCTGACAAATAAAGCTAATGACCTGGTTTCATTTAATTCCAAGGTAAAGTCAATTATGTCGAAACAGTTCAATCTTTGTATGGAACATTTAATTACACCAATTAAATGAGTTAATCCAGATAGATTTTAGTAGACTAATATAATGTAGATTTCATCGACTAAAAATAGACTAAAACTATGATAAATTGGGATGACTAAAACTAAATTGCATTTTAGTCAGAAGACTATGACTAAAACTAAATCAAAATTTGCTGTCAAAATTGACACTGATCTTAATTCTAATTTCAGTTAAGCCTTAAAATGTTAAAATTCTTTATTAAGTTGTATGTGCAACAAAATAAGTTAATGAAAATGTTAATATTTTGAAAATAAATGTTATTTGAATTTCAGTTTCATTTTTGAATTTTGTTCAAAATATGGATATGTGTATCGTATCGTGAACCCAGCATCGAGATATGTACCGAATCATGAGCTGAGTGTATCGTTACATCCCTATCCATGACAACAGTAACAAACAATATAGCCAGAATATCTCCCTCTCTCCATGTCTTTAAGGAGTGACTGAAGCACAAGCCAATGGCGTTCGGTTGTGAGCTTTAACGGAGCATATGGTTGGTTGGTTGAATGTACTGAACAAATAAGGCCTTCCATGCATGAATCGGCTTTTGAGAATTTCCAATGCAAAGGCCCTTATGCAAATGAATGAAGTAGAGGTGTACCATGTATTTGGCGAACTGACTGGCATTTATCATGCTTAAACGATTACCTTACTGTCGTTTTATGGTAAATCAGCTGGGTAATTCCAGCATTACGGATGTGACAATTGCAGTCAAAACTTGAAGTTTAAATTCCCAGAAAATGTATTTGTTACCAATATATTGAACCATCTGTTTATATTTTTCTACAGCCCGAACAATAGAGTGCAGACATCAGAAAAAATCAGTATATGCGCGAGTTTTCTATTTAAAAAAAGGAAAAAATAATGCGTTATGGACGTGACAAAAACGTTTTTGGGAGACAGGAAGCTCTGTCGAAATTCTGTGAATTAAAATGCACAAACCAAAAGCAATAACACGCAACAAATGGAGAAGGGATGGCTCTTTATATAACATGAAATATTGATTTTGTTTTAATAAATGTGTTTGCATTCATAAGGAAAAAACAATGTTACGCCCGTGACATATCTCCGAAACCGCTCTGAAACCGGCACTTACCCGACTATGGAAAATCATGAACAAATGCTTTACAACCACAATCAGACTTCAAAGGCGTTTGCGCGGATAATCTCGCGTTCATTGTACTTTCAAGGATCTGCTATAGAGGCGCGCGAATATGCTCGCCTTTTTAAAGATGCGCATGCGGCACGTTTAGAGCGCGAATATGCTCGCTTTCTGTGTACTTTTAGAGATGCGCATGCGGCGCGTTTAGAACGAGAATATGCTCGCTTTCTGTGTACTTTTAAAGATGCGCATGCGGCGCGTTTAGAGCGCGAATATGCTCGCTTTCTGTGTACTTTTAAAGATGCGCACACTGTAAAAAGTAATGAATTGAGTTTACTTAGAAAACCTGTGGAAACTGATTACCTCAGAATTTTCAAGTAAATTAATTTATCATTTCTGAGTTGTAGAAGCTACAACATGTT
>NW_026634542.1:0-2773 GCF_024868665.1 Triplophysa rosa
ATCTGTGCCTTGATACAATCCTGTCTCAGAGCTCTACTGGCAGTTCTTTTGACCTCATGTCTTGGTTTTTACTTTGATATGCATTTTCAGCTGTTGCACCCTTTATAGAGAGGTATGTGCCGCTCCAAATCATACTTATTGAATTGAATTTGGCACAGGTTAACTCCACTCAAAGTGTATAAACATCAACAAGCAAAACTAATGCTTCTGAGCTAAATTTCAAGTGTCCCAGAAAAGGGTATGAATACTTATGCAATGGGTTCCTGCCCAATCAGGCTTCTTTTGAATGGGTTAGACCGGAGAAAAATGCATTGGGCGGGTGGACAAAATTTGGGCTGCTTATGAAATTAAAAACCCGCCCAAGAAGCTGGCCTTTTCTTTGCTTTTATTTAGTCAAGTTATTTCAAAACGTTCAAAAATAATGTGTAGTGCAGTCATAAACACATTATTCCTTAACACAGCCCTTATTGGTTCTGTTAACCAATCAGGTCTAGGTCTGAGATAGGGAGACCTGTCAATCAATCTACCGTTGAGATGTAATGACTAGTGAATGACAGGTTTTTGGCGCGAATAAGGACCAGATTTTGTATAATGAAGCGATCGCAATGCCAAAGTGTCCCAAAAATATATGTTGCACGGTAATGGGAGAGTAACTCAAATCTCACAACGTGGATTACGTGGTGACAGACGACTCGCAGACTTTGTAAATATAACTGAATTCAGAGCACAGTTGAATGATTTAATAAAAATCAAACTGAATATGGGATTATACTTCTGTCATTCATCAGCCCACTTTTAAACTGTACAGACTTTACTCTGGCATACTCGTTTTTGGCAGCTGCTAGACTTGCTAAAATTTGCATTATATGTTCCGCAATTATAGTGGAATCCCTAATCTAATAGGTGTGTTTTCTAATATAACACTGCACAACACATAAAACTAAATGCACATAATATATAAACTATAGTAGTGCACACAATATATGTATGAGTTTAAACATGTTTTTATTACACAGAATCACATGAGGGGCCTGAAGCAAAATTGGAGTCATGATAAGCGCGTGAGATCCACATGGTGGAAAAACACAATGGCGTATATGTTTTTCTTAAGCGCATGAGATGCATGTGCATATGTTATTCATTTAAAAAAATTGAGAGACACTTGCTACGATTATATTCCAAGTAAGGAAGGTTAAAATATAACTGGGGCAAGAGGAGTGGGCCGAGGGGCGGTCCAGGACCTTGATTGGAATATAATGGTAGCGATTGAGAAAGGGGACAGGCTAACAAAAAAGATGATATCATGTGAGACCTGATTGGTGAACAATGTGAAAAACAACTTGAGATTTCTGTATAAAGTGTGGAGTCAGATCTACAGAGGTTAGATCACTTCAGATGAACTCTGAATATCTCACTTTGTTGGCTCGAGACTATAAAGATTAAACTCTTGGTATGCAAGATTTCTTTCTGCTTTGGAAGGTCGATTCGCTTCAACACAATATCTATACTTCACGAAAGACGTACTGTAGTTCTGTCAGATGTTAAGGCAATTCTCAAAGCATTATTGTTGCTGCTGTTCTTTTTTGTTCTGTTGTATATTGTTTGAAGTGGTTTCTGGACATATTAGTCATATTTTCTAACTCTCGGCCGAGAGCTTTAAGTACTCTCGGTAGAGAGCTTTAAATTCCTCGGCCTGCACATCTCGGCCGCCCTCACCTGGTCCACACACATGTGCCAGCAGGTGGGCAAAGCACAACAAAGACTTTACTTCTTCGGGAAGTTGAAACACGCTCGCCTACATCAAAACCTGCTGACCAACTTCTATCGTTCCGCCATAGAGAGCCTGCCCACTTACTGCTGCACGGTATGGTACTACAGCTGTACAGAAGAGAACAGGAAGGACCTGCGGAGGGTAGTGAGGGCAGCTGAGCATGTGACTGGTATGTCACTGCCCATAATCCATGACATCTACACTGGCCGACTTCAGAAGAAGGCCAACTGCATTTCAAAAGACCCTGCTCACCCTGGACATCATCTGTTCTCCCCTTACCTTCTGGGAGAAGGTACAGACTGATAAAAACCAAAACCAACAGACTGTAACAGTTTCTAACCAAAAGCAGTTAGATGCTTAGCAGACGCTTTTATCCAAAGCGACTTACAGATGAGGGAAACAGCAAACTGGTCTCATATAGCCTACCACAGTATACAGAGCTAAGGCTTTTTTTTAAAAAAGAGATAGAAGTCAGAACTGATCAGTCAGGTGCTGACGGAAGAGATGTGTTTTCAGACGGTTCTTAAAGACGGCCACAGAATCTGCTGATCTTGTAGCAGCGGACAGATCATTTCACAAATGTGGAACCGATCCCAAGAAGGTTCGTGAGAGAGACTTTTTACCTTTTGGGATGGCACCACAAGACGTCCTTCATTTGCAGAGCGTAGGGATCTGGCGGGTACATAAGTCTGCATTAGCGAGTGAAGGTAAGGGGGTGCCAAATCAGTGGTGGTCTTGTAGGCCAGAAGCAGAGTCTTGAATTTGATTCGAGTGACTATAGGGAGCCAATGTAACGTAATGAAGAGAGGGGTGATGTGCACTCTCTTCGGTAAACGTTTATTAAATCATACTACTGCCTTTAAGACATTTAAGACTATTTAAAACATCAGCATCCACCATAATCGTATACTTTATACATCTTGAGAATATACTGATAAACACAATAATAAGATGCTTGCGGTTTGGTTATTTATGCTGTATTAGAGCACACGTGAATATTAG
>NW_026634542.1:5095-14031 GCF_024868665.1 Triplophysa rosa
GAAAATATGATTAATATGTCCAGAAACCACTTCAAAGCGACAATCAAGAAATTAACCAATGACTTTAACCCTCAAAAAACACATTTTGTGCAAAAAGTGCCCACTATAATTAATCTGATTCGGAAAGCTGAGTAGGCATTTTCCACTTGTTCATGAACTTCATTCACACGCCACAGCAGCCAAAAATGTGCGATTCATTGATACATACAACAGAACAAAAAAAGAACAGCAGCAACAATAATTGCAATAAAAGTTCCGTTCAGCAAGCCTAATTTGATGTCACTATTATTCGCTAATAAGGAGCAAACCAATGGTCGGGTTTTAATTGTTGCTCTAACATTTAAACCATGCGAGTTTAATGGCAAAGAAAGGCATCAATTACAACATTTAAACAAAACGTGATCATTAGCAATTAGCTCGTAACTTACCTGAACAGTGGTTTGAGCGCGCGATGAGAAGCTCCGGAGGCTGAGGATCATGGGTAATGCTGACAGATATGCCAAATAAAATCAACCCCCCCATTTTTTCAGGAAGTTGGGCAGAAAATATAATTACAATTTCTATACTGTAATAAATGAGTGTGTCTCTAATTAACGCAGTCTTGTGTATTTGTGTATGTGTCCGTCTTTTGGAAAAAATTGATGAAACTCAATAAGGCTTCCTAAAAAATCATATCAGCGCGAGATGCATGCCGAACATTTGTTGTTACATTTCAGTAGTTCTTTGTTCTTTTTATGTCACTTTCTGTATTTTCTATTAATGCCAGAGGTATTCGTGATATTTTAAAGAAAAAAGCTTTGTTTTTATATTGCAAAGAGAAAAGTGCGGATGTTTGTTTAATTCAGGAAACACGTGCATGTTCTTCAGATGCTACATTTAGGAAAAGTCAATGGGGAAAAGAGATTTGGTTGTCATATGGCAGTAATCGCTCGGCAGGGGTCGCTATTCTACAAGACAGATTTACAGGGCGGGTACTAAATTATGAAGAAGATGATTGTGGAAGATGGATATTACCGGTGATAGTAAAGGATAATTCAAATAAATTGTTAATTAACTGTTATGCCACTAATAATAAGGTCAACCACAATATACTTGTTTCACAGATGAAATTGTGTTTCTATTTATCCTTTTGCCAGAGTGATCTGGGGAGGAGATGTTAATACAGTGTTTAATGAAACATTTGATAGGTGGCCTCCTAAAAGAACTCCTGGTCCTGCTAGTGAATTGGTTATTGTATGTTCAAGATTGGGTATTACAGATATATGGAGATATAAAAATCCAGACAGGGAGGAATATACATGGATTAATAATGATGATTCGCTGCACTCTCTGTCACGGATGGCGGAAGAACCCAAGTGCAGGCAGGCAGTGGTGAAGGGGTTAAACAAGATATATTTATTTTACAAAAAACACAAAACAAAAACACCCACAATGGGGAAAACGAAACTGAGATATATATACAAAACAAAAGACTTCCCACGTGGGGGCAAAACGTAAAACCAAAGAGAAGCAAAAAACCTAATTCAAAAACTCGACCAAACGTCTACAAAAAACACGGCAGGGAAATCAAGGCAAACACACAAAACTCACGAATCAAGGACAAGGCAGAGACCAGGAACCAGGGTAACACCGGAACCAGGGTAACACCACAACCACATACACAACGCAATACACGAGCACAGGACAAAGAAACAAGAGGGTATATATAGGAAACACAAACAAGGGATAACGACATGGGGCAGGTGTGCGTAGTAAAACACTCAGGGAAGGATAACAAGGAAACGAGAGGAGCGGGGCCAATGACAAGACACTGGAGAGAACGTATATTATTGTCAAAAGGACAATAATATGTTTCTCTCCACACATAACCAAAAGCTTTGTCATGGCTCTGCTACAGCACCAAGAAAAATGACTAAATGAAGCAGAGCCATGACAGAAGCCCCCCCTTTAATGAGCACCTCCAGGTGCTCACCAAGGGGTAGACGGACGAGACAAGGCAGACGGGGAGACAGACAGGACAAGGCAAAACAAAGAAAACAAAATCAAGGGCAGACAAGACACAACAACAACAGGACTAGGGTGGGACATCAAAAATAACAAACATGGGATGGGGGGTGGGGCCAAACAAGGGCCCATAGGGGGCAGTCCATGGGGGTGGGGAGAAGTCCCAGTCCCCGGCTGCACCTGAGGGTGCGTAGTCCAAGGGGACTTAGGAGGAGTCCTGGGGGGAACAGTCCTTGACCCTGGGGGTCTCCCCGGGGCCGGATTGGCTGCCGGACTAGAGGCCGGCTGGAAGACCGGCTGGATAGGGGTTGACGCCGGCTGGAAGGCCGGCTGGACAGGGCTTGACGCCGGCTGGAAGGCCGGCTGGACAGGGCTTGACACCGGACTGGACGCCGGCTGGATCACCGGACTGGACGCCGGCTGGATCACCGGACTGGACGCCGGCTGGATCACCGGACTGGACGCCGGCTGCTCCGGCAGGGAGGGAAGTCCGCGCTGCCCGCCGCTGCCTCTTTCTCTTCAGCCGAGCCACCCGCCTGGAGGTCGGCTGAAGTAAAGAGGCAAAGGGTGCGGCTGGCTCCGGCTGGGACTCTTCAGACGTGGAGCCCCAGGACTCACGTCTCCCCCGCTTCCCGCCGAGGCTCGCTGGCGGCGAAGAGGACGGTGTGGTGATGCCCACAACCCCGATCCGCAAGGGACAGTCCTCGGGGATAGCCGCCAGCCCCGTGAGAGGCTCCGCCATGGACACTCCCCTGGGCTCCTCACGATTCATCGTGAGTTCGACCTGGTCCGCGAAGCCCAGGTGTCTCAACCGTTGCATCTCAGCTGGCTCGAAGGGTTCATCGAGGCAGCCGTTGAATATTACTTTCAACTCTGCCTCGGTGAACCCCGAGTAGCGCGTGGACAGGAAGTCCATGGCGAAGTCCTTCACAGGGGTCCCCCTCTGGCGGAAGCCGAACAGGACGTGAGCCTGGCGGCTCCTGTACGCCTCGTCCGACGCCATGCCTGCTGGGTTCGGTGGTGGCTGTTGGATTCTGTCACGGATGGGGTATGAGAAACCCAAGGCAGGCAGGCAGTGGAAGGGGTTAAACAAGATATATTTATTTACAAAAAACACAAAACAAAACACCCTGGAACGAAACTGAGATTATATCAAAGACCCAGGCAAAACAAACCAAGAAACAAAAAATACAAATCGAAAGATGAGTATATATACAAAACAAAAGACTTCCCACGTGGGGGCAAAAAACTCACGAATCAAGGACAAGGCAGAGACCAGGAACCAGGGTAACACCGGAACCAGGGTAACACCACAACCACATACACAACGCAATACACGAGCACAGGACAAAGAAACAAGAGGGTATATATAGGAAACACAAACAAGGGATAACGACATGGGGCAGGTGTGCGTAGTAAAACACTCAGGGAAGGATAACAAGGAAACGAGAGGAGCGGGGCCAATGACAAGACACTGGAGAGAACGTATATTATTGTCAAAAGGACAATAATATGTTTCTCTCCACACATAACCAAAAGCTTTGTCATGGCTCTGCTACAGCACCAAGAAAAACATGACATAAATGAAGCAGAGCCATGACAGAAGCCCCCCCTTTAATGAGCACCTCCAGGTGCTCACCAAGGGGTAGACGGACGAGACAAGACAGACTGGGAGACAGACAGGACAAGGCAAAACAAAGAAAACAAAATCAAGGGCAAAACATGACAAGACAACAACAGGACTTGGGTGGGACATCAAAAATAACAAACATGGGAGGGGGGTGGGGCCAAACCAGGGCCCATAGGGAGCAGTCCATGGGGTGTAGGGAGAAGTCCCAGTCCCCGGCTGCGCTCGAGGGCGCGTAGTCCTAGGGAACTTAGGGGGAGTCCTGGGGGGACAGTCCTTGACCCTGGGGGTCTCCCCGGGGCCGGCTTGGCTGCCGGACTAGGGACCGGCTGGAAGGCCGGCTGGACAGGGCTTGACGCCGGCTGCAAGGCCGGCTGTACAGGGCTTGACGCCGGCTGGAAGGCCGGCCGCACCGGACTGGACGCCGGCCGCACCGGACTGGACGCCGGCCGCACCGGACTTGACGCCGGCCGCACCGGACTGGACGCCGGCTGGACAGGACTGGACACAAGACTGGACACCGGACTGGACATCGGCTGCACCGGACTGGATGCCGGCTGCACCGGACTGGACGCCGGCTGGACCACCGGACTGGACGCCGGCTGGATCACCGGACTGGACACCGGCTGCTGCACCGGCAGGGAGGGAAGTCCGCGCTGCCCGCCGCTGCCTCTTTCTCTTCAGCCGAGCCTCCCGCCTGGAGGTCGGCTGAAGGAAAGAGGCCAAGGGTGCGGCTGGCTCCGGCTGGGACTCTTCAGACGTGGAGCCCCAGGACTCACGTCTCCCCCGCTTCCCGCCGAGGCTCGCTGGTGGCGGAGAGGACGGTGTGGCGACGCCCACAACCCCGATCCGCAAGGGGCCATCCTCGGGGATAGCCGCCAGCCCCGTGAGAGGCTCCGCCATGGACATTCCCCTGGGTTCCTCACGATTCATTGCGAGTTGGACCTGGTCCACGAAGCCCAGGGGTCTCAACCGGCGCATCTCTGCTGGCTCGAACGGTTCATCGAGGCAGCTGTTGAATATTACCTTCAACTCTGCCTCGGTGAACCCCGAGTAGCGCGCGGTGGACAGGAAGTCCATGGCGAAGTCTTTCACGGGGGTCCCCCTCTGGCGGAATCCGAACAGGACGTGAGCCTGGCGGCTCCTGTACGCCTCGTCCGACTCCATGCTGCCCGCTGGGTTCTGAATGGGCTCGTGTATTCTGTCACGGATGGCGGAAGAACCCAAGTGCAGGCAGGCAGTGGAGAAGGGGTTAAACAAGATATATTTATTTTACAAAAAACACAAAACAAAAACACCCACAATGGGGAAAACGAAACTGAGATATATATACAAAACAAAAGACTTCCCACGTGGGGGCAAAACGTAAAACCAAAGAGAAGCAAAAAACCTAATTCAAAAACTCGACCAAACGTCTACAAAAAACACGGCAGGGAAATCAAGGCAAACACACAAAACTCACGAATCAAGGACAAGGCAGAGAACAGGAACCAGGGTAACACCACAACCACATACACAACGCAATACACGAGCACAGGACAAAGAAACAAGAGGGTATATATAGGAAACACAAACAAGGGATAACGACATGGGGCAGGTGTGCGTAGTAAAACACTCAGGGAAGGATAACAAGGAAACGAGAGGAGCGGGGCCAATGACAAGACACTGGAGAGAACGTATATTATTGTCAAAAGGACAATAATATGTTTCTCTCCACACATAACCAAAAGCTTTGTCATGGCTCTGCTACAGCACCAAGAAAAACATGACAAAATGAAGCAGAGCCATGACACTCTCGTGTTGACTATTGGTTAGTGTCTAGTGATATAATGAATTATGTGACCTCTGTCCTGATAGAACCAGGTGTAAAGACAGATCATAAAGGAATATTCATAGTCATAAATAGGGTTCTGGGTAATTCAGATAAAAGACGTAGTAATTATTGGAAATTAAATAAGTTGCTAGAAAATGAAGGGTTTAAGATACAAATGAAACAAATTATTGGAAAATATTTGGCAAGTGCGTGTGTAGAAAATGTATTTGGAAAATAATGGGAATTAATGAAGTTTGACATTAGAACAGCAGCCATTAACCAAGGAAAGCTTGTTGCAAATTGTAAAAGAAAAATCAATTATTGAAGAAATCTTACATTTGAGCAAAATAAAGAAGGAAGCCTTGAGTGAGATTGAGGTTGAAAAATTAAACATATTACAAACTGAATTAGATCACATTTATGAAGATAAAGCAAAAGGGGCATTTGTACGAGACTTAAATGATTAGAGAAAGAGGAAAGAAATACAAAATATTGTTTTGGTATTGAAAAAAGGAACAGTGAATTTTCCTTAGTTTCAAAATTAATGATTAACAACAAAATAGTAGATAATCATTTAGTTATTTCAAAATATGTTGCTCAGTTTTTTAGTGTATTCTTCCACTTTAAATACATCCAGCATTGATACCTTTTTAAAAAATTTGGAGAGTGACATAAACCATTTTTTTTATATGTGTGATAAAGAAATTAATATTGAATTAGTGTATTAACTGTATAATATGTATAATAGTGTATTAACTTGTTAAAAAACAATAAATCTCCAGGCAATGGCGGGCTAACAGGGGAATATTACTCAACTTTTTCCAAGGAACTTGTACCATTTTTAGTTTTAGTTTTTATAGAAGCAATTAGGGATGTAACGATTCACCATGAGCCGATTGAAAATAGATTAATGTGTGACGATTCAAATCTGTTGAGGTGTGAACTGAATCGCAATACATTTTTTGAACAGCAGGGGCCACCATGTTCACTGCAAACCTAAACGTGGACATGCTGATATTGCTTAAATACAAAAAATCCAAGAAAAGCACAGACAGTATTAGTTTGTTATAAAGAGACTTTTTCTATTATTAATTTGTTATAAAATTGCAGTTTAGTTTTGTTATTTGAAATAAAATATAATTTTATTATACAAAGGAACGTGAAGCATTTAAGAAATAATGCAAGGGAAGTTGTTCATTTCTAATTTGTTTCAACTAATTTTGTAAAAATAAATCGTGAGTAAATTGTGAATAAATCGCATCGTGAGATCAGAATCGTGACTCGCATCGTGAGCTGAGTGAATCGTTACATCCCTAGAAGCAATAGATAAAGGTGAATTGCCCTCTTCATTACTGTCATGGCTCTGCTTCCTTAGTCAGGTTTTTCTTGGTCCTGTAGCAGAGCCATGACAAAGTCTTTGGTTATGTGTGGAGAGAAACGTATTATTGTCCGTTTGACTATAATATACGTTCTCTCCAGTGTATTGTCATTGGCCCCATTCCTCTCGTTTCCTCGTTATATTTCCCTGAGTGTTTGATGTTCTACACCTGCCCCTGCTCGTTATCCCTCGTTTGTTTTCTCTATTTATACCCTCATGTTTCTTTGTCTTGTGCTGTTGGATTGTTCATTGTGTTCTGTTTGATGTGTACGTGTACCCGTTCATGTTCTCATGCCTGTTTCTTGCCCTGTCCTGGAGCTGTGAGTTTTTGTGTTTTTTACCTTAGTTACCCTGTCGTGTTTTTTGATGTTTTGTCATGTTTGGTTTTAGTTTGTTCCCTGCTGTTTTTGCCCCCACGTGGGAAGTCTTTGTTTTGTGTATATATATCTCAGTTTAGTTTTCCCCATTGTGGGTGTTTTTGTTTCGTGTTTTTTGTAAAAGAATAAATATTATCTGTTAACCCCTTCACTGCCTGCCTGCGCTTGGGTTCTTTCCTGCCATTCCGTGACAATTACAACAAAGCGTTATAACTTTGATTACAAGGAGAAGTTATTTATTGAAAATTGGAGGCCAATTAGTTTGCTTAATAAATAAAAGCTGTTTGCAATGATTTTTGCTAGCAGATTGAAAAAAGGTTTAGATAAAAGAATACACTGTAAAAAATGATGTGTTGACTTTACTTAAATATATGTGCACCATTTTTGCATCATGGTTTTTAAGTAAATTCAACTTAAGCAGATTTTAAGTCAAATAACAAGAGAATCTTTGTTGCGTTTACACAAATATATCAGTTCGCTCGACCTTCTTTACTTAAAAAATGATGCAGCACGAGTTCAATCAACTTACAGTGCTCATGTAGGCTGTACTTAAATATTTCATTCATTTACCTTAATGTTCATATAGCATAGTGAAGTGTATTATTATAACAAACAGCTTTGAAATAGATGATGATTGATTTGATGTCAGTCGTTGAAAGATTCTCCACAGAAGCACACAACATACTGCATTTCTGATGTGTGTCTTCCTTATTGTGGTAAGAAATACGATGGGTTGAACAGGGTCTATGCTTACCAAAGCAAACACGAATCACCTGAATGGTAACTTCACAGAAAACGATTATTCACTACAATACAACATCAATAATACTAAATACATCTTACATTTAGTTATACATCTTATTAACATATAAATGCCACAGTGTTATGTAGAGATATAGAGTTATAATAGTTCAGTTGCTCTTTCTCAAGGCACTTGCCCAAGATTTAATGTGAAAAGGGGTATTAGACAAGGATGTACAGCTCACCTTTGTTATTTATTAAACTTTGATTTTGTATGGAGAGGGAAAAGTCATTACGTAAAAATGATATGATTAAGGATTATGAAGAAGGAGACCTTAAAGCAATTGACTTTGATATTATGAATGGAGTAATCAAACTCAAATGGCTGCAATAATTTATTAATAATGAATCCTCATACTGGTTTAAAATTTCTATGGCTTTATTTAAAAAATTTGGGGGTATAAAGTTTCTTTTACAATGTGACTTTGAAATTTCAAAATTACCTGTCAAACTGTCTGCTTTTCACCAGCAAGTATTATTATACTGGAAGTTGTTATTCAAGCATAACTTTAGCCCTCATAATATGTCGATTTGGAATAACAGATGTATAACGGTGAATAGTACTTCTTTGTTTACTGATGAATGGTGGCAAAAAGATATATGGCCAGTCATACATGTTTTAGATAGTTTTGGTAATATTTTGAGTCACAATGAGTTTTTTGAGAAATATAAGTTACAATGCTTTATAGTAAAATTATTAAGAAAATTCCCATTCAAATGATTAATTTAATCAAAGAACATTTAAAACACTCCTAAAATATGTGACCTTATGACTGAAGATTTTAAATTTAAATAACAAAATATTACGAAAGTGTTTGACACAAATATGCTTCCCAGGTCCTGTAAAGAGGAATTATAGATTAATGCATTTTTGAAAAAAAGAACAATACGAGAGATTAGGTGTAATTTTCTTTATTTTCCTGTTACCCCTAGATG